>NW_028270151.1:95367721-95519022 GCF_037043375.1 Chiloscyllium plagiosum
CCATGTCACTGATTGAGGTTCAAACCCTGTCACTGGCTGAGATTCAATCCTTGTCACTGACTGAGGTTCAATCCCTGTCACTGACGGAGGTTCAATACCTGTCACTGAGTGAGATTCAATCCCTGTCACTGTCTGAGGGTCAATCCCAGTCACTGACTGAGATTCAATCCCTGTCACTGACTAAGGTTCAATCCCTGTCACTGACATAGGTTCAATCCCAGTCACTGACTGAAGTTCAATCCCTGTCACTGACAGAGATTCAGTCCCTGTCACAGACTGAGATTCAGTCCCTGTCACTGTCTGAGATTCAATCCCTGTCACTGACTGAGATTAAATCCCTGTCACTGTCTGAGGGTCAATCCCAGTCACTGACTGAGATTCAATTGCAGTCACTAACAGAGATTCAATCCCTGTCACTGACTGAGATTCAATCACTGTCACTGACTGAGATTAAATCCCTGTCACTGTCTGAGATTCATTCCCTGTCACAGACTGAGATTCAATCCATGTCACTGATTGATTTTCAATCCCTGTCACTGACTGAGATTCAATCCCATTTAGCTAACTGAGATTCAATCCCTGCCACTGACTGAGGTTTAATCCCTGTCTCTGATGGAGTTTCAATCCCTGTCACTGACTGAGATTCAATCCCTGTCACTATGTGAGATTCAATCGCTGTCACTGACTGAGATTCAATCCCTGTCACTGTCTGTGGGTCAATCCCAGTCACTGACTGAGATTCAATCCCTGTCACTAACTGAGTTTCAATCCCTGTCGCTGACTGAGACTCAATCCCTGTCACTGACTGAGATTCAATCCCTATCACTGACTGAGTTTCAATCCCTGTCACTGACTGAGATTCAATCCCATTTAGCTAACTGAGATTCAATCCCTGTCACTGTCTGAGGTTCAATCCCTGTCTCTGATGGAGGTTCAATCCCTGTCACTGACTGAGATTCAATCCCTGTCACTAAGTGAGGTTCAATCCCTGTCACTGAGTGAGATTCAATCCCTGTCACTGAGTGAGATTCAATCCCTGTCACTGTCTGAGGGTCAATCCCAGTCACTGACTGAGATTCAATCCCTGTCACTGACTGAGGTTCAATCCCTGTCACTGACATAGGTTCAATCCCAGTCACTGACTGAGGTTCAATCCCTGTCACTGACAGAGATTCAGTCCCTGTCACAGACTGAGATTCAGTCCCTGTCACTGTCTGAGATTCAATCCCTGTCACTGACTGAGATTAAATCCCTGACACTGTCTGAGTGTCAATCCCAGTCACTGACTGAGATTCAATTGCAGTCACTAACAGAGATTCAATCCCTGTCACTGACTGAGATTCAATCACTGTCACTGACTGAGATTAAATCCCTGTCACTGTCTGAGATTCATTCCCTGTCACAGACTGAGATTCAATCCATGTCACTGATTGATTTTCAATCCCTGTCACTGACTGAGATTCAATCCCATTTCGCTTACTGAGATTCAATCCCTGTCACTGACTGAGGTTTAATCCCTGTCTCTGATGGAGTTTCAATCCCTGTCACTGACTGAGATTCAATCCCTGTCACTAACTGAGATTCAATCCCTGTCGCTGACAGAGACTCAATCCCTGTCACTGACTGAGATTCAATCCCTATCACTGACTGAGGTTCAATCCCTGTCAAAGACTGAGATTCAATCCCTGTCACTGTCTGAGATTCAATCCCTGTCACTGACTGAGGTTAAATTCCTGTCACAGACTGAGATTCAATCACTGTCACTGACTGAGGTTCAATCCCTGTCACTGGCTGAGATTCAATCCCAGTCATTGACTAAGGTTCAAACTCTGTCACTGACGTAGGTTCAATCCCAGTCACTGACTGAGGTTCAATCCCTGTCACTGACTGAGGTTCAATCCCTGTCACTGTCTGAGATTCAATCCCTGTCACTGACTGAGGGTCAATCCCGGTCAGTGACTAAGGATCAATCCCTGTCACTGACTGAGGTTCATTCCCTGTCACAGACTGAGATTCAATTCCTGTCACTGTCTGAGATTCAATCCCTGTCACTGACTGAGATTCAATCCCTGTCACTGTCTGAGTGTCAATCCCAGTCACTGACAGAGATTCAATTGCAGTCACTAACAGAGATTCAATCCCTGTCACTAACTGAGGTTTAACCCCTGTCACAGACTGAGATTCAATCCCTGTCACTGTCTGAGATTCAATCCCTGTCACTGTCTGAGATTCAATCCCTGTCACTGACTGAGGTTCAATCCCTGTCACAGACTGAGATTCAATCACTGTCACTGACTGAGATTCAAACCCTGTCACTGACTGAGGTTCAATCCCTGTCACAGACTGAGATTCAATCCTTGTCACTGTCAGAGATTCATTCCCTGTCATAGACTGAGATTCAATCCATGTCACTGATTGAGGTTCAAACCCTGTCACTGGCTGAGATTCAATCCTTGTCACTGACTGAGGTTCAATCCCTGTCACTGACGGAGGTTCAATACCTGTCACTGAGTGAGATTCAATCCCTGTCACTGTCTGAGGGTCAATCCCAGTCACTGACTGAGATTCAATCCCTGTCACTGACTAAGGTTCAATCCCTGTCACTGACATAGGTTCAATCCCAGTCACTGACTGAAGTTCAATCCCTGTCACTGACAGAGATTCAGTCCCTGTCACAGACTGAGATTCAGTCCCTGTCACTGTCTGAGATTCAATCCCTGTCACTGACTGAGATTAAATCCCTGTCACTGTCTGAGGGTCAATCCCAGTCACTGACTGAGATTCAATTGCAGTCACTAACAGAGATTCAATCCCTGTCACTGACTGAGATTCAATCACTGTCACTGACTGAGATTAAATCCCTGTCACTGTCTGAGATTCATTCCCTGTCACAGACTGAGATTCAATCCATGTCACTGATTGATTTTCAATCCCTGTCACTGACTGAGATTCAATCCCATTTAGCTAACTGAGATTCAATCCCTGCCACTGACTGAGGTTTAATCCCTGTCTCTGATGGAGTTTCAATCCCTGTCACTGACTGAGATTCAATCCCTGTCACTATGTGAGATTCAATCGCTGTCACTGACTGAGATTCAATCCCTGTCACTGTCTGTGGGTCAATCCCAGTCACTGACTGAGATTCAATCCCTGTCACTAACTGAGTTTCAATCCCTGTCGCTGACTGAGACTCAATCCCTGTCACTGACTGAGATTCAATCCCTATCACTGACTGAGTTTCAATCCCTGTCACTGACTGAGATTCAATCCCATTTAGCTAACTGAGATTCAATCCCTGTCACTGTCTGAGGTTCAATCCCTGTCTCTGATGGAGGTTCAATCCCTGTCACTGACTGAGATTCAATCCCTGTCACTAAGTGAGGTTCAATCCCTGTCACTGAGTGAGATTCAATCCCTGTCACTGTCTGAGGGTCAATCCCAGTCACTGACTGAGATTCAATCCCTGTCACTGACTGAGATTCAATCCCTGTCACTGACTAAGGTTCAATCCCTGTCACTGACATAGGTTCAATCCCAGTCACTGACTGAGGTTCAATCCCTGTCACTGACAGAGATTCAGTCCCTGTCACAGACTGAGATTCAGTCCCTGTCACTGTCTGAGATTCAATCCCTGTCACTGACTGAGATTAAATCCCTGACACTGTCTGAGGGTCAATCCCAGTCACTGACTGAGATTCAATTGCAGTCACTAACACAGATTCAATCCCTGTCACTGACTGAGATTCAATCACTGTCACTGACTGAGATTAAATCCCTGTCACTGTCTGAGATTCATTCCCTGTCACAGACTGAGATTCAATCCATGTCACTGATTGATTTTCAATCCCTGTCACTGACTGAGATTCAATCCCATTTCGCTTACTGAGATTCAATCCCTGTCACTGACTGAGGTTTAATCCCTGTCTCTGATGGAGTTTCAATCCCTGTCACTGACTGAGATTCAATCCCTGTCACTATGTGAGATTCAATCGCTGTCACTGACTGAGATTCAATACCTGTCACTGACTGAGGCTCAATCCCAGTCACTGACTGAGATTCAATCCCTGTCACTAACTGAGATTCAATCCCTGTCGCTGACAGAGACTCAATCCCTGTCACTGACTGAGATTCAATCCCTATCACTGACTGAGGTTCAATCCCTGTCAAAAACTGAGATTCAATCCCTGTCACTGTCTGAGATTCAATCCCTGTCATTGACTGAGGTTAAATTCCTGTCACAGACTGAGATTCAATCACTGTCACTGACTGAGGTTCAATCCCTGTCACTGGCTGAGATTCAATCCCAGTCATTGACTAAGGTTCAATCTCTGTCACTGACGTAGGTTCAATCCCTGTCACTGACTGAGGTTCAATCCCTGTCACTGACTGAGGTTCAATCCCTGTCACTGTCTGAGATTCAATCCCTGTCACTGACTGAGGGTCAATCCCGGTCAGTGACTAAGGATCAATCCCTGTCACTGACTGAGGTTCATTCCCTGTCACAGACTGAGATTCAATTCCTGTCACTGTCTGAGATTCAATCCCTGTCACTGACTGAGAATCAATCCCTGTCACTGTCTGAGTGTCAATCCCAGTCACTGACAGAGATTCAATTGCAGTCACTAACAGAGATTCAATCCCTGTCACTAACTGAGGTTTAATCCCTGTCACAGACTGAGATTCAATCCCTGTCACTGTCTGAGATTCAATCCCTGTCACTGACTGAGGTTCAATCCATGTCACTGATTGAGGTTCAAACCCTGTCACTGGCTGAGATTCAATCCTTGTCACTGACTGAGGTTCAATCCCTGTCACTGACTGAGATTCAATCCCTATCACTGACTGAGATTCAATCACTGTCACTGACTGAGATTCAAACCCTGTCACTGACTGAGGTTCAATCCCTGTCACAGACTGAGATTCAATCCCTGTCATTGTCTGAGATTCATTCCCTGTCACAGACTGAGATTCAATCCATGTCACTGATTGAGGTTCAAACCCTGTCACTGGCTGAGATTCAATCCTCGTCACTGACTGAGGTTCAATCCCTGTCACTGACGGAGGTTCAATCCCTGTCACTGACTGAGGGTCAATCCCTGTCACTGACTGAGGCTCAATCACTGTCACTGACTGAGGCTCAATCCATGTCACTGACTGAGATTCAATCCCTATCACTGACTGAGTTTAAATCCCTGTCACTGTCTGAGATTCAATCCCTGTCACTGACTGAGATTTAATCCCGGTCACTGACTAAGGTCCAATCCCTGTCACTGTCTGAGATTCTATCCCTGTCACTGACTAAGGTTCAATACCGTCACTGACGGAGGTTCAATCCCTGTCACTGATTGAGATTCAATTCCTGTCACTGACTGAGGTTCAATCCCTGTCACTGACTGAGATTCAATCCCATTTAGCTAACTGAGATTCAATCCCTGTCACTGTCTGAGGTTCAATCCCTGTCTCTGATGGAGGTTCAATCCCTGTCACTGACTGAGATTCAATCCCTGTCACTAAGTGAGGTTCAATCCCTGTCACTGAGTGAGGTTTAATCCCTGTCTCTGATGGAGTTTCAATCCCTGTCACTGACTGAGATTCAATCCCTGTCACTATGTGAGATTCAATCGCTGTCACTGACTGAGATTCAATCCCTGTCACTGTCTGTGGGTCAATCCCAGTCACTGACTGAGATTCAATCCCTGTCACTAACTGAGTTTCAATCCCTGTCGCTGACTGAGACTCAATCCCTGTCACTGACTGAGATTCAATCCCTATCACTGACTGAGTTTCAATCCCTGTCACTGACTGAGATTCAATCCCATTTAGCTAACTGAGATTCAATCCCTGTCACTGTCTGAGGTTCAATCCCTGTCTCTGATGGAGGTTCAATCCCTGTCACTGACTGAGATTCAATCCCTGTCACTAAGTGAGGTTCAATCCCTGTCACTGAGTGAGATTCAATCCCTGTCACTGAGTGAGATTCAATCCCTGTCACTGTCTGAGGGTCAATCCCAGTCACTGACTGAGATTCAATCCCTGTCACTGACTGAGGTTCAATCCCTGTCACTGACATAGGTTCAATCCCAGTCACTGACTGAGGTTCAATCCCTGTCACTGACAGAGATTCAGTCCCTGTCACAGACTGAGATTCAGTCCCTGTCACTGTCTGAGATTCAATCCCTGTCACTGACTGAGATTAAATCCCTGACACTGTCTGAGTGTCAATCCCAGTCACTGACTGAGATTCAATTGCAGTCACTAACAGAGATTCAATCCCTGTCACTGACTGAGATTCAATCACTGTCACTGACTGAGATTAAATCCCTGTCACTGTCTGAGATTCATTCCCTGTCACAGACTGAGATTCAATCCATGTCACTGATTGATTTTCAATCCCTGTCACTGACTGAGATTCAATCCCATTTCGCTTACTGAGATTCAATCCCTGTCACTGACTGAGGTTTAATCCCTGTCTCTGATGGAGTTTCAATCCCTGTCACTGACTGAGATTCAATCCCTGTCACTAACTGAGATTCAATCCCTGTCGCTGACAGAGACTCAATCCCTGTCACTGACTGAGATTCAATCCCTATCACTGACTGAGGTTCAATCCCTGTCAAAGACTGAGATTCAATCCCTGTCACTGTCTGAGATTCAATCCCTGTCACTGACTGAGGTTAAATTCCTGTCACAGACTGAGATTCAATCACTGTCACTGACTGAGGTTCAATCCCTGTCACTGGCTGAGATTCAATCCCAGTCATTGACTAAGGTTCAAACTCTGTCACTGACGTAGGTTCAATCCCAGTCACTGACTGAGGTTCAATCCCTGTCACTGACTGAGGTTCAATCCCTGTCACTGTCTGAGATTCAATCCCTGTCACTGACTGAGGGTCAATCCCGGTCAGTGACTAAGGATCAATCCCTGTCACTGACTGAGGTTCATTCCCTGTCACAGACTGAGATTCAATTCCTGTCACTGTCTGAGATTCAATCCCTGTCACTGACTGAGATTCAATCCCTGTCACTGTCTGAGTGTCAATCCCAGTCACTGACAGAGATTCAATTGCAGTCACTAACAGAGATTCAATCCCTGTCACTAACTGAGGTTTAACCCCTGTCACAGACTGAGATTCAATCCCTGTCACTGTCTGAGATTCAATCCCTGTCACTGTCTGAGATTCAATCCCTGTCACTGACTGAGGTTCAATCCCTGTCACAGACTGAGATTCAATCACTGTCACTGACTGAGATTCAAACCCTGTCACTGACTGAGGTTCAATCCCTGTCACAGACTGAGATTCAATCCTTGTCACTGTCAGAGATTCATTCCCTGTCATAGACTGAGATTCAATCCATGTCACTGATTGAGGTTCAAACCCTGTCACTGGCTGAGATTCAATCCTTGTCACTGACTGAGGTTCAATCCCTGTCACTGACGGAGGTTCAATACCTGTCACTGAGTGAGATTCAATCCCTGTCACTGTCTGAGGGTCAATCCCAGTCACTGACTGAGATTCAATCCCTGTCACTGACTAAGGTTCAATCCCTGTCACTGACATAGGTTCAATCCCAGTCACTGACTGAAGTTCAATCCCTGTCACTGACAGAGATTCAGTCCCTGTCACAGACTGAGATTCAGTCCCTGTCACTGTCTGAGATTCAATCCCTGTCACTGACTGAGATTAAATCCCTGTCACTGTCTGAGGGTCAATCCCAGTCACTGACTGAGATTCAATTGCAGTCACTAACAGAGATTCAATCCCTGTCACTGACTGAGATTCAATCACTGTCACTGACTGAGATTAAATCCCTGTCACTGTCTGAGATTCATTCCCTGTCACAGACTGAGATTCAATCCATGTCACTGATTGATTTTCAATCCCTGTCACTGACTGAGATTCAATCCCATTTAGCTAACTGAGATTCAATCCCTGCCACTGACTGAGGTTTAATCCCTGTCTCTGATGGAGTTTCAATCCCTGTCACTGACTGAGATTCAATCCCTGTCACTATGTGAGATTCAATCGCTGTCACTGACTGAGATTCAATCCCTGTCACTGTCTGTGGGTCAATCCCAGTCACTGACTGAGATTCAATCCCTGTCACTAACTGAGTTTCAATCCCTGTCGCTGACTGAGACTCAATCCCTGTCACTGACTGAGATTCAATCCCTATCACTGACTGAGTTTCAATCCCTGTCACTGACTGAGATTCAATCCCATTTAGCTAACTGAGATTCAATCCCTGTCACTGTCTGAGGTTCAATCCCTGTCTCTGATGGAGGTTCAATCCCTGTCACTGACTGAGATTCAATCCCTGTCACTAAGTGAGGTTCAATCCCTGTCACTGAGTGAGATTCAATCCCTGTCACTGTCTGAGGGTCAATCCCAGTCACTGACTGAGATTCAATCCCTGTCACTGACTGAGATTCAATCCCTGTCACTGACTAAGGTTCAATCCCTGTCACTGACATAGGTTCAATCCCAGTCACTGACTGAGGTTCAATCCCTGTCACTGACAGAGATTCAGTCCCTGTCACAGACTGAGATTCAGTCCCTGTCACTGTCTGAGATTCAATCCCTGTCACTGACTGAGATTAAATCCCTGACACTGTCTGAGGGTCAATCCCAGTCACTGACTGAGATTCAATTGCAGTCACTAACACAGATTCAATCCCTGTCACTGACTGAGATTCAATCACTGTCACTGACTGAGATTAAATCCCTGTCACTGTCTGAGATTCATTCCCTGTCACAGACTGAGATTCAATCCATGTCACTGATTGATTTTCAATCCCTGTCACTGACTGAGATTCAATCCCATTTCGCTTACTGAGATTCAATCCCTGTCACTGACTGAGGTTTAATCCCTGTCTCTGATGGAGTTTCAATCCCTGTCACTGACTGAGATTCAATCCCTGTCACTATGTGAGATTCAATCGCTGTCACTGACTGAGATTCAATACCTGTCACTGACTGAGGCTCAATCCCAGTCACTGACTGAGATTCAATCCCTGTCACTAACTGAGATTCAATCCCTGTCGCTGACAGAGACTCAATCCCTGTCACTGACTGAGATTCAATCCCTATCACTGACTGAGGTTCAATCCCTGTCAAAAACTGAGATTCAATCCCTGTCACTGTCTGAGATTCAATCCCTGTCATTGACTGAGGTTAAATTCCTGTCACAGACTGAGATTCAATCACTGTCACTGACTGAGGTTCAATCCCTGTCACTGGCTGAGATTCAATCCCAGTCATTGACTAAGGTTCAATCTCTGTCACTGACGTAGGTTCAATCCCTGTCACTGACTGAGGTTCAATCCCTGTCACTGACTGAGGTTCAATCCCTGTCACTGTCTGAGATTCAATCCCTGTCACTGACTGAGGGTCAATCCCGGTCAGTGACTAAGGATCAATCCCTGTCACTGACTGAGGTTCATTCCCTGTCACAGACTGAGATTCAATTCCTGTCACTGTCTGAGATTCAATCCCTGTCACTGACTGAGAATCAATCCCTGTCACTGTCTGAGTGTCAATCCCAGTCACTGACAGAGATTCAATTGCAGTCACTAACAGAGATTCAATCCCTGTCACTAACTGAGGTTTAATCCCTGTCACAGACTGAGATTCAATCCCTGTCACTGTCTGAGATTCAATCCCTGTCACTGACTGAGGTTCAATCCATGTCACTGATTGAGGTTCAAACCCTGTCACTGGCTGAGATTCAATCCTTGTCACTGACTGAGGTTCAATCCCTGTCACTGACTGAGATTCAATCCCTATCACTGACTGAGATTCAATCACTGTCACTGACTGAGATTCAAACCCTGTCACTGACTGAGGTTCAATCCCTGTCACAGACTGAGATTCAATCCCTGTCATTGTCTGAGATTCATTCCCTGTCACAGACTGAGATTCAATCCATGTCACTGATTGAGGTTCAAACCCTGTCACTGGCTGAGATTCAATCCTCGTCACTGACTGAGGTTCAATCCCTGTCACTGACGGAGGTTCAATCCCTGTCACTGACTGAGGGTCAATCCCTGTCACTGACTGAGGCTCAATCACTGTCACTGACTGAGGCTCAATCCATGTCACTGACTGAGATTCAATCCCTATCACTGACTGAGTTTAAATCCCTGTCACTGTCTGAGATTCAATCCCTGTCACTGACTGAGATTTAATCCCGGTCACTGACTAAGGTCCAATCCCTGTCACTGTCTGAGATTCTATCCCTGTCACTGACTAAGGTTCAATACCGTCACTGACGGAGGTTCAATCCCTGTCACTGATTGAGATTCAATTCCTGTCACTGACTGAGGTTCAATCCCTGTCACTGACTGAGATTCAATCCCATTTAGCTAACTGAGATTCAATCCCTGTCACTGTCTGAGGTTCAATCCCTGTCTCTGATGGAGGTTCAATCCCTGTCACTGACTGAGATTCAATCCCTGTCACTAAGTGAGGTTCAATCCCTGTCACTGAGTGAGATTCAATCCCTGTCACTGAGTGAGATTCAATCCCTGTCACTGTCTGAGGGTCAATCCCAGTCACTGACTGAGATTCAATCCCTGTCACTGACTAAGGTTCAATCCCTGTCACTGACATAGGTTCAATCTCAGTCACTGACTGAGGTTCAATCCCTGTCACTGACAGAGATTCAGTCCCTGTCACAGACTGAGATTCAGTCCCTGTCACTGTCTGAGATTCAATCCCTGTCACTGACTGAGATTAAATCCCTGTCACTGTCTGAGGGTCAATCCCAGTCACTGACTGAGATTCAATTGCAGTCACTAACAGAGATTCAATCCCTGTCACTGACTGAGATTCAATCACTGTCACTGACTGAGATTAAATCCCTGTCACTGTCTGAGATTCATTCCCTGTCACAGACTGAGATTCAATCCATGTCACGATTGATTTTCAATCCCTGTCACTGACTGAGATTCAATCCCATTTAGCTAACTGAGATTCAATCCCTGTCACTGACTGAGGTTTAATCCGTGTCTCTGATGGAGTTTCAATCCCTGTCACTGACTGAGATTCAATCCCTGTCACTATGTGAGATTCAATCGCTGTCACTGACTGAGATTCAATCCCTGTCACTGTCTGTGGGTCAATCCCAGTCACTGACTGAGATTCAATCCCTGTCACTAACTGAGTTTCAATCCCTGTCGCTGACTGAGACTCAATCCCTGTCACTGACTGAGATTCAATCCCGATCACTGACTGAGGTTCAATCCCTGTCACTGACTGAGATTCAATCCCATTTAGCTAACTGAGATTCAATCGCTGTCACTGTCTGAGGTTCAATCCCTGTCTCTGATGGAGGTTCAAGCCCTGTCACTGACTGAGATTCAATCCCTGTCACTAAGTGAGGTTCAATCCCTGTCACTGATTGAGATTCAATCCCTGTCACTGAGTGAGATTCAATCCCTGTCACTGTCTGAGGGTCAATCCCAGTCACTGACTGAGATTCAATCCCTGTCACTGACTAAGGTTCAATCCCTGTCACTGACATAGGTTCAATCCCAGTCACTGACTGAGGTTCAATCCCTGTCACTGACAGAGATTCAGTCCCTGTCACAGACTGAGATTCAGTCCCTGTCACTGTCTGAGATTCAATCCCTGTCACTGACTGAGATTAAATCCCTGACACTGTCTGAGGGTCAATCCCAGTCACTGACTGAGATTCAATTGCAGTCACTAACAGAGATTCAATCCCTGTCACTGACTGAGATTCAATCACTGTCACTGACTGAGATTAAATCCCTGTCACTGTCTGAGATTCATTCCCTGTCACAGACTGAGATTCAATCCATGTCACTGATTGATTTTCAATCCCTGTCACTGACTGAGATTCAATCCCATTTCGCTTACTGAGATTCAATCCCTGTCACTGACTGAGGTTTAATCCCTGTCTCTGATGGAGTTTCAATCCCTGTCACTGACTGAGATTCAATCCCTGTCACTATGTGAGATTCAATCGCTGTCACTGACTGAGATTCAATACCTGTCACTGACTGAGGCTCAATCCCGGTCAGTGACTAAGGATCAATCCCTGTCACAGACTGAGATTCAATCCCTGTCACTGACTGAGGTTAAATTCCTGTCACAGACTGAGATTCAATCACTGTCACTGACTGAGGTTCAATCCCTGTCACTGGCTGAGATTCAATCCCTGTCACTGACTGAGGGTCAATCCCGGTCAGTGACAAAGGATCAATCCCTGTCACTGACTGAGGTTCATTCCCTGTCACAGACTGAGACTCAGTCCCTGTCACTGACTGAGATTCAATCCCTGTCACTGACTGAGGGTCATTCCCAGTCACTGACTGAGATTCAATCCCTGTCACTAACTGAGGTTTAATCCCTGTCACAGACTGAGATTCAATCCCTGTCACAGACTGAGATTCAATACCTGTCACTGTCTGAGATTCAATCCCTGTCACTGACTGAGGTTCAATCCCTGTCACAGACTGAGATTCAATCACTGTCACTGACTGAGATTCAAACCCTGTCACTGACTGAGGTTCAATCCCTGTCACAGACTGAGATTCAATCCCTGTCACTAACTGAGTTTCAATCCCTGTCGCTGACAGAGACTCAATCCCTGTCACTGACTGAGATTCAATCCCTATCACTGACTGAGGTTCATACCCTGTCAAAGACTGAGATTCAATCCCTGTCACTGTCTGAGATTCAATCCCTGTCACTGACTGAGGTTAAATTCCTGTCACAGACTGAGATTCAATCCCTGGCACTGTCTGACATTCAATCCCTGTCACTGACTGAGGTTCAATCCATGTCACTGATTGAGGTTCAAACCCTGTCACTGGCTGAGATTCAATCCCTGTCACTGACTGAGATTCAATCCCTATCACTGACTGAGGTTCAATCCCTGTAACAGACTGAGATTCAATCCCTGTCACAGACTGAGATTCAATCCCTGTCACAGACTGAGATTCAATCCCTGTCACTGTCTGAGATTCAATCCCTGTCACTGTCTGAGATTCAATCCCTGTCACTGACTGAGGTTCAATCCCTGTCACAGTCTGAGATTCAATCACTGTCACTGACTGAGGTTCAATCCTTGTCACTGGCTGAGATTCAATCTCTGTCACTGACTAAGGTTCAATCCCTGTCACTGACGTAGGTTCAATCCCTGTCACTGACTGAGGTTCAATTCCTTTCTCTGTCTGAGATTCAATCCCTGTCACTGACTGAGGGTCAATCCCGGTCAGTGACTAAGGATCAATCCCTGTCACAGACTGAGATTCAATCCCTGTCACTGACTGAGGTTAAATTCCTGTCACAGACTGAGATTCAATCACTGTCACTGACTGAGGTTCAATCCCTGTCACTGGCTGAGATTCAATCCCTGTCACTGACTAAGGTTCAATCCCTGTCACTGACGTAGGTTCAATCCCAGTCACTGTCTGAGATTCAATCCCTGTCACTGACTGAGGGTCAATCCCGGTCAGTGACTAAGGATCAATCCCTGCCACTGACTGAGGTTCATTCCCTGTCACAGACTGAGACTCAGTCCCTGTCACTGACTGAGATTCAATCCCTGTCACTGACTGAGGGTCATTCCCAGTCACTGACTGAGATTCAATCCCTGTCACTAACTGAGGTTTAATCCCTGTCACAGACTGAGATTCAATCCCTGTCACAGACTGAGATTCAATACCTGTCACTGTCTGAGATTCAATCCCTGTCACTGACTGAGGTTCAATCCCTGTCACAGACTGAGATTCAATCACTGTCACTGACTGAGATTCAATTCCTGTCACTGTCTGAGATTCAATCCCTGTCACTGACTGAGATTCAATCCCTGTCACTGTCTGAGTGTCAATCCCAGTCACTGACAGAGATTCAATTGCAGTCACTAACAGAGATTCAATCCCTGTCACTAACTGAGGTTTAATCCCTGTCACAGACTGAGATTCAATCCCTGTCACTGTCTGAGATTCAATCCCTGTCACTGACTGAGGTTCAATCCATGTCACTGATTGAGGTTCAAACCCTGTCACTGGCTGAGATTCAATCCTTGTCACCGACTGAGGTTCAATCCCTGTCACTGACTGAGATTCAATCCCTATCACTGACTGAGGTTCAATCCCTGTCACAGACTGAGATTCAATCCCTGTCATTGTCTGAGATTCATTCCCTGTCACAGACTGAGATTCAATCCATGTCACTGATTGAGGTTCAAACCCTGTCACTGGCTGAGATTCAATCCTTGTCACTGACTGAGGTTCAATCCCTGTCACTGACGGAGGTTCAATCCCTGTCACTGACTGAGGGTCAATCCCTGTCACTGACTGAGGCTCAATCACTGTCACTGACTGAGGCTCAATCCTTGTCACTGACTGAGATTCAATCCCTATCACTGACTGAGTTTAAATCCCTGTCACTGTCTGAGATTCAATCCCTGTCACTGACTGAGATTTAATCCCGGTCACTGACTAAGGTCCAATCCCTGTCACTGTCTGAGATTCTATCCCTGTCACTGACTAAGGTTCAATACCGTCACTGACGGAGGTTCAATCCCTGTCACTGATTGAGATTCAATTCCTGTCACTGACTGAGGTTCAATCCCTGTCACTGACTGAGATTCAATCCCATTTAGCTAACTGAGATTCAATCCCTGTCACTGTCTGAGGTTCAATCCCTGTCTCTGATGGAGGTTCAATCCCTGTCACTGACTGAGATTCAATCCCTGTCACTAAGTGAGGTTCAATCCCTGTCACTGAGTGAGATTCAATCCCTGTCACTGAGTGAGATTCAATCCCTGTCACTGTCTGAGGGTCAATCCCAGTCACTGACTGAGATTCAATCCCTGTCACTGACTAAGGTTCAATCCCTGTCACTGACATAGGTTCAATCCCAGTCACTGACTGAGGTTCAATCCCTGTCACTGACAGAGATTCAGTCCCTGTCACAGACTGAGATTCAGTCCCTGTCACTGTCTGAGATTCAATCCCTGTCACTGACTGAGATTAAATCCCTGTCACTGTCTGAGGGTCAATCCCAGTCACTGACTGAGATTCAATTGCAGTCACTAACAGAGATTCAATCCCTGTCACTGACTGAGATTCAATCACTGTCACTGACTGAGATTAAATCCCTGTCACTGTCTGAGATTCATTCCCTGTCACAGACTGAGATTCAATCCATGTCACTGATTGATTTTCAATCCCTGTCACTGACTGAGATTCAATCCCATTTAGCTAACTGAGATTCAATCCCTGTCACTGACTGAGGTTTAATCCGTGTCTCTGATGGAGTTTCAATCCCTGTCACTGACTGAGATTCAATCCCTGTCACTATGTGAGATTCAATCGCTGTCACTGACTGAGATTCAATCCCTGTCACTGTCTGTGGGTCAATCCCAGTCACTGACTGAGATTCAATCCCTGTCACTAACTGAGTTTCAATCCCTGTCGCTGACTGAGACTCAATCCCTGTCACTGACTGAGATTCAATCCCGATCACTGACTGAGGTTCAATCCCTGTCACTGACTGAGATTCAATCCCATTTAGCTAACTGAGATTCAATCGCTGTCACTGTCTGAGGTTCAATCCCTGTCTCTGATGGAGGTTCAAGCCCTGTCACTGACTGAGATTCAATCCCTGTCACTAAGTGAGGTTCAATCCCTGTCACTGATTGAGATTCAATCCCTGTCACTGAGTGAGATTCAATCCCTGTCACTGTCTGAGGGTCAATCCCAGTCACTGACTGAGATTCAATCCCTGTCACTGACTAAGGTTCAATCCCTGTCACTGACATAGGTTCAATCCCAGTCACTGACTGAGGTTCAATCCCTGTCACTGACAGAGATTCAGTCCCTGTCACAGACTGAGATTCAGTCCCTGTCACTGTCTGAGATTCAATCCCTGTCACTGATTGAGGTTCAAACCCTGTCACTGGCTGAGATTCAATCCTTGTCACTGACTGAGGTTCAATCCCTGTCACTGACGGAGGTTCAATACCTGTCACTGAGTGAGATTCAATCCCTGTCACTGTCTGAGGGTCAATCCCAGTCACTGACTGAGATTCAATCCCTGTCACTGACATAGGTTCAATCCCTGTCACTGACATAGGTTCAATCCCAGTCACTGACTGAAGTTCAATCCCTGTCACTGACAGAGATTCAGTCCCTGTCACAGACTGAGATTCAGTCCCTGTCACTGTCTGAGATTCAATCCCTGTCACAGACTGAGATTCAATCCCTGTCACTGACTGAGATTCAATCACTGTCACTGACTGAGATTAAATCCCTGTCACTGTCTGAGATTCATTTCCTGTCACAGACTGAGATTCAATCCATGTCACTGATTGATTTTCAATCCCTGTCACTGACTGAGATTCAATCCCATTTAGCTAACTGAGATTCAATCCCTGTCACTGACTGAGGTTTAATCCCTGTCTCTGATGGAGTTTCAATCCCTGTCACTGACTGAGATTCAATCCCTGTCACTATGTGAGATTCAATCGCTGTCACTGACTGAGATTCAATCCCTGTCACTGTCTGTGGGTCAATCCCAGTCACTGACTGAGATTCAATCCCTGTCACTAACTGAGTTTCAATCCCTGTCGCTGACTGAGACTCAATTCCTGTCACTGACTGACATTCAATCCCTATCACTGACTGAGGTTCAATCCCTGTCACTGACTGAGATTCAATCCCATTTAGCCTACTGAGATTCAATCCCTGTCACTGTCTGAGGTTCAATCCCTGTCTCTGATGGAGGTTCAATCCCTGTCACTGACTGAGATTCAATCCCTGTCACTAAGTGAGGTTCAATCCCTGTCACTGAGTGAGATTCAATCCCTGTCACTGAGTGAGATTCAATCCCTGTCACTGTCTGAGATTAAATCCCTGACACTGTCTGAGTGTCAATCCCAGTCACTGACTGAGATTCAATTGCAGTCATTAACAGAGATTCAATCCCTGTCACTGACTGAGATTCAATCACTGTCACTGACTGAGATTAAATCCCTGTCACTGTCTGAGATTCATTCCCTGTCACAGACTGAGATTCAATCCATGTCACTGATTGATTTTCAATCCCTGTCACTGACTGAGATTCAATCCCATTTCGCTTACTGAGATTCAATCCCTGTCACTGACTGAGGTTTAATCCCTGTCTCTGATGGAGTTTCAATCCCTGTCACTGACTGAGATTCAGTCCCTGTCACTGACTAAGGTTCAATCCCTGTCACTGACATAGGTTCAATCCCAGTCACTGACTGAGGTTCAATCCCTGTCACTGACAGAGATTCAGTCCCTGTCACAGACTGAGATTCAGTCCCTGTCACTGTCTGAGATTCAATCCCTGTCACTGACTGAGATTAAATCCCTGACACTGTCTGAGTGTCAATCCCAGTCACTGACTGAGATTCAATTGCAGTCATTAACAGAGATTCAATCCCTGTCACTGACTGAGATTCAATCACTGTCACTGACTGAGATTAAATCCCTGTCACTGTCTGAGATTCATTCCCTGTCACAGACTGAGATTCAATCCATGTCACTGATTGATTTTCAATCCCTGTCACTGACTGAGATTCAATCCCATTTCGCTTACTGAGATTCAATCCCTGTCACTGACTGAGGTTTAATCCCTGTCTCTGATGGAGTTTCAATCCCTGTCACTGACTGAGATTCAATCCCTGTCACTAACTGAGATTCAATCCCTGTCGCTGACAGAGACTCAATCCCTGTCACTGACTGAGATTCAATCCCTATCACTGACTGAGGTTCAATCCCTGTCAAAGACTGAGATTCAATCCCTGTCACTGTCTGAGATTCAATCCCTGTCACTGACTGAGGTTAAATTCCTGTCACAGACTGAGATTCAATCACTGTCACTGACTGAGGTTCAATCCCTGTCACTGGCTGAGATTCAATCCCAGTCATTGACTAAGGTTCAATCTCTGTCACTGACGTAGGTTCAATCCCAGTCACTGACTGAGGTTCAATCCCTGTCACTGACTGAGGTTCAATCCCTGTCACTGTCTGAGATTCAATCCCTGTCACTGACTGAGGGTCAATCCCGGTCAGTGACTAAGGATCAATCCCTGTCACTGACTGAGGTTCATTCCCTGTCACTGACTGAGATTCAATCCCTGTCACTGTCTGAGTGTCAATCCCAGTCACTGACAGAGATTCAATTGCAGTCACTAACAGAGATTCAATCCCTGTCACTAACTGAGGTTTAACCCCTGTCACAGACTGAGATTCAATCCCTGTCACTGTCTGAGATTCAATCCCTGTCACTGTCTGAGATTCAATCCCTGTCACTGACTGAGGTTCAATCCCTGTCACAGACTGAGATTCAATCACTGTCACTGACTGAGATTCAAACCCTGTCACTGACTGAGGTTCAATCCCTGTCACAGACTGAGATTTAATCCTTGTCACTGTCTGAGATTCATTCCCTGTCATAGACTGAGATTCAATCCATGTCACTGATTGAGGTTCAAACCCTGTCACTGGCTGAGATTCAATCCTTGTCACTGACTGAGGTTCAATCCCTGTCACTGACGGAGGTTCAATACCTGTCACTGAGTGAGATTCAATCCCTGTCACTGTCTGAGGGTCAATCCCAGTCACTGACTGAGATTCAATCCCTGTCACTGACTAAGGTTCAATCCCTGTCACTGACATAGGTTCAATCCCAGTCACTGACTGAAGTTCAATCCCTGTCACTGACAGAGATTCAGTCCCTGTCACAGACTGAGATTCAGTCCCTGTCACTGTCTGAGATTCAATCCCTGTCACTGACTGAGATTAAAACCCTGTCACTGTCTGAGGGTCAATCCCAGTCACTGACTGAGATTCAATTGCAGTCACTAACAGAGATTCAATCCCTGTCACTGACTGAGATTCAATCACTGTCACTGACTGAGATTAAATCCCTGTCACTGTCTGAGATTCATTCCCTGTCACAGACTGAGATTCAATCCATGTCACTGATTGATTTTCAATCCCTGTCACAGACTGAGATTCAATCCCATTTAGCTAACTGAGATTCAATCCCTGTCACTGACTGAGGTTTAATCCCTGTCTCTGATGGAGTTTCAATCCCTGTCACTGGCTGAGATTCAATCCCTGTCACTATGTGAGATTCAATCGCTGTCACTGACTGAGATTCAATCCCTGTCACTGTCTGTGGGTCAATCCCAGTCACTGACTGAGATTCAATCCCTGTCACTAACTGAGTTTCAATCCCTGTCGCTGACTGAGACTCAATCCCTGTCACTGACTGAGATTCAATCCCTATCACTGACTGAGTTTCAATCCCTGTCACTGACTGAGATTCAATCCCATTTAGCTAACTGAGATTCAATCCCTGTCACTGTCTGAGGTTCAATCCCTGTCTCTGATGGAGGTTCAATCCCTGTCACTGACTGAGATTCAATCCCTGTCACTAAGTGAGGTTCAATCCCTGTCACTGAGTGAGATTCAATCCCTGTCACTGAGTGAGATTCAATCCCTGTCACTGTCTGAGGGTCAATCCCAGTCACTGACTGAGATTCAATCCCTGTCACTGACTAAGGTTCAATCCCTGTCACTGACATAGGTTCAATCCCAGTCACTGACTGAAGTTCAATCCCTGTCACTGACAGAGATTCAGTCCCTGTCACAGACTGAGATTCAGTCCCTGTCACTGTCTGAGATTCAATCCCTGTCACTGACTGAGATTAAATCCCTGACACTGTCTGAGGGTCAATCCCAGTCACTGACTGAGATTCAATTGCAGTCACTAACAGAGATTCAATCCCTGTCACTGACTGAGATTCAATCACTGTCACTGACTGAGATTAAATCCCTGTCACTGTCTGAGATTCATTCCCTGTCACAGACTGAGATTCAATCCATGTCACTGATGGATTTTCAATCCCTGTCACTGACTGAGATTCAATCCCATTTCGCTTACTGAGATTCAATCCCTGTCACTGACTGAGGTTTAATCCCTGTCTCTGATGGAGTTTCAATCCCTGTCACTGACTGAGATTCAATCCCTGTCACTATGTGAGATTCAATCGCTGTCACTGACTGAGATTCAATACCTGTCACTGACTGAGGCTCAATCCCAGTCACTGACTGAGATTCAATCCCTGTCACTAACTGAGATTCAATCCCTGTCGCTGACAGAGACTCAATCCCTGTCACTGACTGAGATTCAATCCCTATCACTGACTGAGGTTCAATCCCTGTCAAAGACTGAGATTCAATCCCTGTCACTGTCTGAGATTCAATCCCTGTCACTGACTGAGGTTAAATTCCTGTCACTGACTGAGATTCAATCACTGTCACTGACTGAGGTTCAATCCCTGTCACTGGCTGAGATTCAATCCCAGTCATTGACTAAGGTTCAATCTCTGTCACTGACGTAGGTTCAATCCCTGTCACTGACTGAGGTTCAATCCCTGTCACTGTCTGAGATTCAATCCCTGTCACTGACTGAGGGTCAATCCCGGTCAGTGACTAAGGATCAATCCCTGTCACTGACTGAGGTTCATTCCCTGTCACAGACTGAGATTCAATTCCTGTCACTGTCTGAGATTCAATCCCTGTCACTGACTGAGATTCAATCCCTGTCACTGTCTGAGTGTCAATCCCAGTCACTGACAGAGATTCAATTGCAGTCACTAACAGAGATTCAATCCCTGTCACTAACTGAGGTTTAATCCCTGTCACAGACTGAGATTCAATCCCTGTCACTGTCTGAGATTCAATCCCTGTCACTGACTGAGGTTCAATCCATGTCACTGATTGAGGTTCAAACCCTGTCACTGGCTGAGATTCAATCCTTGTCACTGACTGAGGTTCAATCCCTGTCACTGACTGAGATTCAATCCCTATCACTGACTGAGATTCAATCACTGTCACTGACTGAGATTCAAACCCTGTCACTGACTGAGGTTCAATACCTGTCACAGACTGAGATTCAATCCCTGTCATTGTCTGAGATTCATTCCCTGTCACAGACTGAGATTCAATCCATGTCACTGATTGAGGTTCAAACCCTGTCACTGGCTGAGATTCAATCCTTGTCACTGACTGAGGTTCAATCCCTGTCACTGACGGAGGTTCAATCCCTGTCACTGACTGAGGGTCAATCCCTGTCACTGACTGAGGCTCAATCACTGTCACTGACTGAGGCTCAATCCATGTCACTGACTGAGATTCAATCCCTTTCACTGACTGAGTTTAAATCCCTGTCACTGTCTGAGATTCAATCCCTGTCACTGACTGAGATTTAATCCCATTTAGCTTACTGAGATTCAATCCCTGTCACTGTCTGAGGTTCAATCCCTGTCTCTGATGGAGGTTCAATCCCTGTCACTGACTGAGATTCAATCCCTGTCACTAAGTGAGGTTCAATCCCTGTCACTGAGTGAGATTCAATCCCTGTCACTGAGTGAGATTCAATCCCTGTCACTGTCTGAGGGTCAATCCCAGTCACTGACTGAGATTCAATCCCTGTCACTGACTAAGGTTTAATCCCTGTCACTGACATAGGTTCAATCCCAGTCACTGACTGAGGTTCAATCCCTGTCACTGACAGAGATTCAGTCCCTGTCACAGACTGAGATTCAGTCCCTGTCACTGTCTGAGATTCAATCCCTGTCACTGACTGAGATTAAATCCCTGTCACTGTCTGAGGGTCAATCCCAGTCACTGACTGAGATTCAATTGCAGTCACTAACAGAGATTCAATCCCTGTCACTGACTGAGATTCAATCACTGTCACTGACTGAGATTAAATCCCTGTCACTGTCTGAGATTCATTCCCTGTCACAGACTGAGATTCAATCCATGTCACTGATTGATTTTCAATCCCTGTCACTGACTGAGATTCAATCCCATTTAGCTAACTGAGATTCAATCCCTGTCACTGACTGAGGTTTAATCCGTGTCTCTGATGGAGTTTCAATCCCTGTCACTGACTGAGATTCAATCCCTGTCACTATGTGAGATTCAATCGCTGTCACTGACTGAGATTCAATCCCTATCACTGTCTGTGGGTCAATCCCAGTCACTGACTGAGATTCAATCCCTGTCACTAACTGAGTTTCAATCCCTGTCGCTGACTGAGACTCAATCCCTGTCACTGACTGAGATTCAATCCCGATCACTGACTGAGGTTCAATCCCTGTCACTGACTGAGATTCAATCCCATTTAGCTAACTGAGATTCAATCCCTGTCACTGTCTGAGGTTCAATCCCTGTCTCTGATGGAGGTTCAAGCCCTGTCACTGACTGAGATTCAATCCCTGTCACTAAGTGAGGTTCAATCCCTGTCACTGATTGAGATTCAATCCCTGTCACTGAGTGAGATTCAATCCCTGTCACTGTCTGAGGGTCAATCCCAGTCACTGACTGAGATTCAATCCCTGTCACTGACTAAGGTTCAATCCCTGTCACTGACATAGGTTCAATCCCAGTCACTGACTGAGGTTCAATCCCTGTCACTGACAGAGATTCAGTCCCTGTCACAGACTGAGATTCAGTCCCTGTCACTGTCTGAGATTCAATCCCTGTCACTGACTGAGATTAAATCCCTGACACTGTCTGAGGGTCAATCCCAGTCACTGACTGAGATTCAATTGCTGTCACTAACAGAGATTCAATCCCTGTCACTGACTGAGATTCAATCACTGTCACTGACTGAGATTAAATCCCTGTCACTGTCTGAGATTCATTCCCTGTCACAGACTGAGATTCAATCCATGTCACTGATTGATTTTCAATCCCTGTCACTGACTGAGATTCAATCCCATTTCGCTTACTGAGATTCAATCCCTGTCACTGACTGAGGTTTAATCCCTGTCTCTGATGGAGTTTCAATCCCTGTCACTGACTGAGATTCAATCCCTGTCACTATGTGAGATTCAATCGCTGTCACTGACTGAGATTCAATACCTGTCACTGACTGAGGCTCAATCCCTGTCACTGACTGAGATTCAATCCCTGTCACTAACTGAGTTTCAATCCCTGTCGCTGACAGAGACTCAATCCCTGTCACTGACTGAGATTCAATCCCTATCACTGACTGAGGTTCAATCCCTGTCAAAGACTGAGATTCAATCCCTGTCACTGTCTGAGATTCAATCCCTGTCACTGACTGAGGTTAAATTCCTGTCACAGACTGAGATTCAATCACTGTCACTGACTGAGGTTCAATCCCTGTCACTGGCTGAGATTCAATCCCAGTCATTGACTAAGGTTCAATCTCTGTCACTGACGTAGGTTCAATCCCTGTCACTGACTGAGGTTCAATCCCTGTCACTGACTGAGGTTCAATCCCTGTCACTGTCTGAGATTCAATCCCTGTCACTGACTGAGGGTCAATCCCGGTCAGTGACTAAGGATCAATCCCTGTCACTGACTGAGGTTCATTCCCTGTCACAGACTGAGATTCAATTCCTGTCACTGTCTGAGATTCAGTCCCTGTCACTGACTGAGATTCAATCCCTGTCACTGTCTGAGTGTCAATCCCAGTCACTGACAGAGATTCAATTGCAGTCACTAACAGAGATTCAATCCCTGTCACTAACTGAGGTTTAATCCCTGTCACAGACTGAGATTCAATCCCTGCCACTGTCTGAGATTCAATCCCTGTCACTGACTGAGGTTCAATCCATGTCACTGATTGAGGTTCAAACCCTGTCACTGGCTGAGATTCAATCCTTGTCACTGACTGAGGTTCAACCCCTGTCACTGACTGAGATTCAATCCCTATCACTGACTGAGATTCAATCACTGTCACTGACTGAGATTCAAACCCTGTCACTGACTGAGGTTCAATCCCTGTCACAGACTGAGATTCAATCCCTGTCATTGTCTGAGATTCATTCCCTGTCACAGACTGAGATTCAATCCATGTCACTGATTGAGGTTCAAACCCTGTCACTGGCTGAGATTCAATCCTTGTCACTGACTGAGGTTCAATCCCTGTCACTGACGGAGGTTCAATCCCTGTCACTGACTGAGGGTCAATCCCTGTCACTGACTGAGGCTCAATCACTGTCACTGACTGAGGCTCAATCCATGTCACTGACTGAGATTCAATCCCTATCACTGACTGAGTTTAAATCCCTGTCACTGTCTGAGATTCAATCCCTGTCACTGACTGAGATTTAATCCCGGTCACTGACTAAGGCCCAATCCCTGTCACTGTCTGAGATTCTATCCCTGTCACTGACTAAGGTTCAATACCGTCACTGACGGAGGTTCAATCCCTGTCACTGATTGAGATTCAATTCCTGTCACTGACTGAGGTTCAATCCCTGTCACTGACTGAGATTCAATCCCATTTAGCTAACTGAGATTCAATCCCTGTCACTGTCTGAGGTTCAATCCCTGTCTCTGATGGAGGTTCAATCCCTGTCACTGACTGAGATTCAATCCCTGTCACCAAGTGAGGTTCAATCCCTGTCACTGAGTGAGATTCAATCCCTGTCACTGAGTGAGATTCAATCCCTGTCACTGTCTGAGGGTCAATCCCAGTCACTGACTGAGATTCAATTCCTGTCACTGACTAAGGTTCAATCCCTGTCACTGACATAGGTTCAATCCCAGTCACTGACTGAGGTTCAATCCCTGTCACTGACAGAGATTCAGTCCCTGTCACAGACTGAGATTCAGTCCCTGTCACTGTCTGAGATTCAATCCCTGTCACTGACTGAGATTAAATCCCTGTCACTGTCTGAGGGTCAATCCCAGTCACTGACTGAGATTCAATTGCAGTCACTAACAGAGATTCAATCCCTGTCACTGACTGAGATTCAATCACTGTCACTGACTGAGATTAAATCCCTGTCACTGTCTGAGATTCATTCCCTGTCACAGACTGAGATTCAATCCATGTCACTGATTGATTTTCAATCCCTGTCACTGACTGAGATTCAATCCCATTTAGCTAACTGAGATTCAATCCCTGTCACTGACTGAGGTTTAATCCGTGTCTCTGATGGAGTTTCAATCCCTGTCACTGACTGAGATTCAATCCCTGTCACTATGTGAGATTCAATCGCTGTCACTGACTGAGATTCAATCCCTGTCACTGTCTGTGGGTCAATCCCAGTCACTGACTGAGATTCAATCCCTGTCACTAACTGAGTTTCAATCCCTGTCGCTGACTGAGACTCAATCCCTGTCACTGACTGAGATTCAATCCCGATCACTGACTGAGGTTCAATCCCTGTCACTGACTGAGATTCAATCCCATTTAGCTAACTGAGATTCAATCCCTGTCACTGTCTGAGGTTCAATCCCTGTCTCTGATGGAGGTTCAAGCCCTGTCACTGACTGAGATTCAATCCCTGTCACTAAGTGAGGTTCAATCCCTGTCACTGATTGAGATTCAATCCCTGTCACTGAGTGAGATTCAATCCCTGTCACTGTCTGAGGGTCAATCCCAGTCACTGACTGAGATTCAATCCCTGTCACTGACTAAGGTTCAATCCCTGTCACTGACATAGGTTCAATCCCAGTCACTGACTGAGGTTCAATCCCTGTCACTGACAGAGATTCAGTCCCTGTCACAGACTGAGATTCAGTCCCTGTCACTGTCTGAGATTCAATCCCTGTCACTGACTGAGATTAAATCCCTGATACTGTCTGAGGGTCAATCCCAGTCACTGACTGAGATTCAATTGCTGTCACTAACAGAGATTCAATCCCTGTCACTGACTGAGATTCAATCACTGTCACTGACTGAGATTAAATCCCTGTCACTGTCTGAGATTCATTCCCTGTCACAGACTGAGATTCAATCCATGTCACTGATTGATTTTCAATCCCTGTCACTGACTGAGATTCAATCCCATTTCGCTTACTGAGATTCAATCCCTGTCACTGACTGAGGTTTAATCCCTGTCTCTGATGGAGTTTCAATCCCTGTCACTGACTGAGATTCAATCCCTGTCACTATGTGAGATTCAATCGCTGTCACTGACTGAGATTCAATACCTGTCACTGACTGAGGCTCAATCCCTGTCACTGACTGAGATTCAATCCCTGTCACTAACTGAGTTTCAATCCCTGTCGCTGACAGAGACTCAATCCCTGTCACTGACTGAGATTCAATCACTGTCACTGACTGAGGTTCAATCCCTGTCACTGGCTGAGATTCAATCCCAGTCATTGACTAAGGTTCAATCTCTGTCACTGACGTAGGTTCAATCCCTGTCACTGACTGAGGTTCAATCCCTGTCACTGACTGAGGTTCAATCCCTGTCACTGTCTGAGATTCAATCCCTGTCACTGACTGAGGGTCAATCCCGGTCAGTGACTAAGGATCAATCCCTGTCACTGACTGAGGTTCATTCCCTGTCACAGACTGAGATTCAATTCCTGTCACTGTCTGAGATTCAATCCCTGTCACTGACTGAGATTCAATCCCTGTCACTGTCTGAGTGTCAATCCCAGTCACTGACAGAGATTCAATTGCAGTCACTAACAGAGATTCAATCCCTGTCACTAACTGAGGTTTAATCCCTGTCACAGACTGAGATTCAATCCCTGCCACTGTCTGAGATTCAATCCCTGTCACTGACTGAGGTTCAATCCATGTCACTGATTGAGGTTCAAACCCTTTCACTGGCTGAGATTCAATCCTTGTCACTGACTGAGGTTCAACCCCTGTCACTGACTGAGATTCAATCCCTATCACTGACTGAAATTCAATCACTGTCACTGACTGAGATTCAAACCCTGTCGCTGACTGAGGTTCAATCCCTGTCACAGACTGAGATTCAATCCCTGTCATTGTTTGAGATTCATTCCCTGTCACAGACTGAGATTCAATCCATGTCACTGATTGAGGTTCAAACCCTGTCACTGGCTGAGATTCAATCCTTGTCACTGACTGAGGTTCAATCCCTGTCACTGACAGAGGTTCAATCCCTGTCACTGACTGAGGGTCAATCCCTGTCACTGACTGAGGCTCAATCACTGTCACTGACTGAGGCTCAATCCATGTCACTGACTGAGATTCAATCCCTATCACTGACTGAGTTTAAATCCCTGTCACGTCTGAGATTCAATCCCTGTCACTGACTGAGATTTAATCCCGGTCACTGACTAAGGCCCAATCCCTGTCACTGTCTGAGATTCTATCCCTGTCACTGACTAAGGTTCAATACCGTCACTGACGGAGGTTCAATCCCTGTCACTGATTGAGATTCAATTCCTGTCACTGACTGAGGTTCAATCCCTGTCACTGACTGAGATTCAATCCCATTTAGCTAACTGAGATTCAATCCCTGTCACTGTCTGAGGTTCAATCCCTGTCTCTGATGGAGGTTCAATCCCTGTCACTGACTGAGATTCAATCCCTGTCACTAAGTGAGGTTCAATCCCTGTCACTGAGTGAGATTCAATCCCTGTCACTGAGTGAGATTCAATCCCTGTCACTGTCTGAGGGTCAATCCCAGTCACTGACTGAGATTCAATCCCTGTCACTGACTAAGGTTCAATCCCTGTCACTGACATAGGTTCAATCCCAGTCACTGACTGAGGTTCAATCCCTGTCACTGACAGAGATTCAGTCCCTGTCACAGACTGAGATTCAGTCCCTGTCACTGTCTGAGATTCAATCCCTGTCACTGACTGAGATTAAATCCCTGACACTGTCTGAGGGTCAATCCCAGTCACTGACTGAGATTCAATTGCAGTCACTAACAGAGATTCAATCCCTGTCACTGACTGAGATTCAATCACTGTCACTGACTGAGATTAAATCCCTGTCACTGTCTGAGATTCATTCCCTGTCACAGACTGAGATTCAATCCATGTCACTGATTGATTTTCAATCCCTGTCACTGACTGAGATTCAATCCCATTTAGCTAACTGAGATTCAATCCCTGTCACTGACTGAGGTTTAATCCCTGTCTCTGATGGAGTTTCAATCCCTGTCACTGACTGAGATTCAATCCCTGTCACTATGTGAGATTCAATCGCTGTCACTGACTGAATTTCAATCCCTCTCACTGACTGAGATTCAATCCCTGTCACTAACTGAGTTTCAATCCCTGTCGCTGACAGAGACTCAATCCCTGTCACTGACTGAGATTCAATCCCTATCACTGACTGAGGTTCAATCCCTGTCAAAGACTGAGATTCAATCCCTGTCACTGTCTGAGATTCAATCCCTGTCACTGACTGAGGTTACATTCCTGTCACAGACTGAGATTCAATCACTGTCACTGACTGAGGTTCAATCCCTGTCACTGGCTGAGATTCAATCCCAGTCACTGACTAAGGTTCAATCTCTGTCACTGACGTAGGTTCAATCCCTGTCACTGACTGAGGTTCAATCCCTGTCACTGACTGAGGTTCAATCCCTGTCACTGTCTGAGATTCAATCCCTGTCACTGACTGAGGGTCAATCCCGGTCAGTGACTAAGAATCAATCCCTGTCATTGACTGAGTTTCATTCCCTGTCACAGACTGAGATTCAATTCCTGTCACTGTCTGAGATTCAATCCCTGTCACTGACTGAGATTCAATCCCTGTCACTGTCTGAGTGTCAATCCCAGTCACTGACAGAGATTCAATTGCAGTCACAAACAGAGATTCAATCCCTGTCACTAACTGACGTTTAATCCCTGTCACAGACTGAGATTCAATCCCTGTCACTGTCTGAGATTCAATCCCTGTCACTGACTGAGGTTCAATCCATGTCACTGATTGAGGTTCAAACCCTGTCACTGGCTGAGATTCAATCCTTGTCACTGACTGAGGTTCAATCCCTGTCACTGACTGAGATTCAATCCCTATCACTGACTGAGGTTCAATCCCTGTCACAGACTGAGATTCAATCACTGTCACTGACTGAGGTTCAATCCCTGTCACTGGCTGAGATTCAATCCCTGTCACTGACTAAGGTTCAATCCCTGTCACTGACGTAGGTTCAATCCCTGTCACTGACTGAGGTTCAATTTCTTTCTCTGACTGAGGTTCAATCCCTGTCACTGTCTGAGATTCAATCCCTGTCACTGACTGAGGGTCAATCCCGGTCAGTGACTAAGGATCAATCACTGTCACTGACTGAGGTTCATTCCCTGTCACTGACTGAGATTCAATCCCTGTCACTAACTGAGGTTTAATCCCTGTCATAGACTGAGATTCAATCCCTGTCACTGTCTGAGATTCAATCCCTGTCACTGTCTGAGTTTCAATCCCTGTCACTGACTGAGGTTCAATCCCTGTCACAGACTGAGATTCAATCACTGTCACTGACTGAGATTCAAACCCTGTCACTTACTGTGGTTCAATCCCTGTCACAGACTGAGATTCAATCCCTGTCACTGTCTCAGATTCATTCCCTGTCACAGACTGAGATTCAATCCTTGTCACTGACTGAGGTTCAATCCCTGTCACTGACGGAGGTTCAATCCCTGTCATTGACTGAGGGTCAATCCCTGTCACTGACTGAGGCTCAATCCGTGTCACTGACTGAGGCTCAATCCCTGTCACTGACTGAGATTCAATCCCTGTCACTGTCTGAGGTTCAATCCCTGTCACTAAGTGAGATTCATTCCCTGTCACTGAGTGAGATTCAATCCTTGTCACTGTCTGAGGGTCAATCCCAGTCACTAACTGAGTTTCAATCCGTGTCACTGACTGAAGCTCAATCCTTGTCACTGACTGAGATTCAATCCCTTTCACTGTCTGAGATTCAATCCCTGTCACTGACTGAGGTTAAATTCCTGTCACTGGCTGAGATTCAATCCCTGTCACTGACGTAGGTTCAATCCCTGTCACTGACTGAGGTTCAATCCCTGTCAATGACTGAGGTTCAATCCCTGTCAATGACTGAGGTTCAATCCCTGTCACTGTCTGAGATTCAATCCCTGTCACTGACTGAGGTTCAATCCCTGTCACAGACTGAGATTCAATCACTGTCACTGACTGAGATTCAATCCCTGTCACTGACTGAGGCTCAATCCCTGTCACTGTCTGAGATTCAATCCCTGTCACTGACTGAGATTCAATCCCGGTCACTGACGAAGGTCCAATTCCTGTCACTGACTGAGATTCAATCCCTGTCACTAACTGAGGTTTAATCCATGTCACAGACTGAGATTCAATCCCTGTCACTGTCTGAGATTCAATCCCTGTCACTGACTGAGAGTCAATCCCTGTCACAGACTGAGATTCAATCACTGTCACTGACTGAGGTTCAATCACTGTCACTGACTGAGGTTCAATCACTGTCTCTGATGGAGGTTCAATCCCTGTCACTGACTGAGATACAATCCCTGTCACTAAGTGAGATTCAATCCGTGTCACTGACTGAGATTCAATCCCTGTCACTGTCTGAGGGTCCATCCTAGTCACTGACTGAGATTCAATCCCTGTCACTAACTGAGTTTCAATTCCTGTCACTGACTGAGGCTCAATCCCTGTCACTGACTGAGATTCAATCCCTATCACTGACTGAGGTTCAATCCCTGTCACAGACTGAGATTCAGTCACGGTCAATGACTGAGGTTCGATCCCTGTCACTGGCTGAGATTCAATCCCTGTCACAGACTAAGGTTCAATCCCTGTCACTGACATAGGTTCAATCACTGTCACTGACTGAGGTTCAATCCCTGTCACTGACAGATATTCAGTCCCTGTCACAGACTGAGATTCAGTCCCTGTCACTGACTGAGATTCAATCCCTGTCACTGACTGAGATTCAATCCCTGTCACTGACTGAGATTCAATCCCTGTCACTGTCTGAGGGTCAATCCCAGTCACTGACTGAGATTCAATTGCAGTCACTAACAGAGATTCAATCCCTGTCACTGACTGAGATTCAATCTCTGTCACTGACTGAGATTCAATCCCTTTCACTGACTGAGATTCAATCACTGTCACTGAATCAGATTCAAACCCTGTCACTGTCTGAGATTCATTCCCTGTCACAGACTGAGATTCAATCCATGTCACTGATTGAGGTTCAAACCCTGTCACTGGCTGAGATTCAATCCTAGTCACTGACTGAGGTTCAATCCCTGTCACTGACGGAGGTTCAATCCCTATCACTGATTGAGGGTCAATCCCTGTCTCTGACTGAGGCTCAATCACTGTCACTGACTGAGGCTCAATCCATGTCACTGTCTGAGATTCAATCCCTGTCACTGACTGAGATTCAATCCCGGTCACTGACTAAGGTCCAATCCGTGTCACTGTCTGAGATTCTATCCCTGTCACTGACTAAGGTTCAATACCGTCACTGACGGAGGTTCAATCCCTGTCACTGATTGAGATTCAATTCCTGTCACTGACTGAGGTTCCATCCCTGTCACTGACTGAGATTCAATCCCATTTAGCTAACTGAGATTCAATCCCTGTCACTGACTGAGGTTCAATCCCTGTCTCTGATGGAGGTTCAATCCCTGTCACTGACTAAGATTCAATCCCTGTCACTAAGTGAGATTCAATCCCTGTCACTGAGTGAGATTCAATCCCTGTCACTGTCTGAGGGTCAATCCCAGTCACTGACTGAGATTCAATCCCTGTCACTGTCTGAGATTCAATCCCTGTCACTGACTGAGGTTCAATCCCTGTCACAGACTGAGATTCAATCACTGTCACTGACTGAGGTTCAATCCCTGTCACTGGCTGAGATTCAATCCCTGTCACTGACTAAGGTTCAATCCCTGTCACTGACGTAGGTTCAATCCCTGTCACTGACTGAGGTTCAATTCCTTTCTCTGACTGAGGTTCAATCCCTGTCAATGTCTGAGATTCAATCCCTGTCACTGACTGAGGGTCAATCCTGGTCAGTGACTAAGGATCAATCACTGTCACTGACTGAGATTCATTCCCTGTCACAGACTGAGATTCAGTCCCTGTCACTGTCTGAGATTCAATCCCTGTCACTGACTGAGATTCAATCCCTGTCACTGTCTCAGGTTCAATCCCTGTCACTGACTGAGATTCAATCCCTGTCACTAACTGAGGTTTAATCCCTGTCACAGACTGAGATTCAATCCCTGTCACTGTATGAGATTCAATCCCTGTCACTGACTGAGGTTCAATCCCTGTCACAGACTGAGATTCAATCACTGTCACTGACTGAGATTCAAACCCTGTCACTTACTGTGGTTCAATCCCTGTCACAGACTGAGATTCAATCCCTGTCACTGTCTCAGATTCATTCCCTGTCACAGACTGAGATTCAATCCATGTCACTGATTGAGGTTCAAACGCTGTCACTGGCTGAGATTGAATCCTTGTCACTGACTGAGGTTCAATCCCTGTCACTGACTGAGGGTCAATCCCTGTCACTGACTGAGGCTCATTCCGTGTCACTGACTGATGCTCAATCCATGTCATGACTGAGATTCAATCCCGGTCACTGACTAAGGTCCAATCCCTGTCACCGTCTGAGATTCAATCCCTGTCACTGACTAAGGTTCAATCCCTGTCAGTGATTGAGATTCAATTCCTGTCACTGACAGAGATTCAATCCCTGTCACTGACTGAGATTCAATCCCATTTAGCTAACTGAGATTCAATCCCTGTCACTGTCTGAGGTTCAATCCCTGTCACTGAGTGAGATTCAATCCCTGTCACTGTCTGAGGGTCAATCCCTGTCACTGTCTGAGATTCAATCCCTGTCACTGACTGAGATTCAATCCCTGTCACTGTCTCAGGTTCAATCCCTGTCACTGTCTCAGGTTCAATCCCTGTCACTGACTGAGATTCAATCCCTGTCACTAATTGAGCTTTAATCCCTGTCACAGACTGAGATTCAATCCCTGTCACTGTCTGAGATTCAATCCCTGTCACTGACTGAGGTTCAATCCCTGTCACCGTCTGAGATTCAATCCCTGTCACTGACTAAGGTTCAATACCTTTCACTGACGGAGGTTCAATCCCTGTCACTGATTGAGATTCAATTCCTGTCACTGACAGAGGTTCAATCCCTGTCACTGACTGAGATTCAATCCCATTTAGCTAACTGAGATTCAATCCCTGTCACTGTCTGAGGTTCAATCCCTGTCTCTGATGGAGGTTCAATCCCTGTCACTGACTGAGATTCAATCCCTGTCACTAAGTGAGATTCATTCCCTGTCACTGAGTGAGATTCAATCCCTGTCACTGTCTGAGGGTCAATCCCAGTCACTTACTGAGTTTCAATCCGTGTCACTGACTGAAGCTCAATCCCTGTCACTGACTGAGATTCAATCCCTGTCACTGACTGAGATTGAATCCCTGTCACAGACTGAGATTCAATCCCTTTCACTGTCAGAGATTCAATCCCTGTCACTGGCTGAGATTCAATCCCTGTCACTGTCTGAGATTCAATCCCTGTCACTGACTGAGGTTAAATTCCTGTCACTGGCTGAGATTCAATCCCTGTCACTGACTAAGGTTCAATCCCTGTCACTGACGTAGGTTCAATCCCTGTCACTGACTGAGGTTCAATCCCTGTCAATGACTGAGGTTCAATCCCTGTCACTGTCTGAGATTCAATCCCTGTCACTGTCTGAGATTCAATCCCTGTCACAGACTGAGATTCAATCCCTGTCACTGAATGAGATTCAATCCCTGTCACTGACTGAGGCTCAATCCCTGTCACTGTCTGAGGGTCAATCCCAGTCACTGACTAAGATTCAATCCCTGTCACTGTCTGAGGGTCAATCCCAGTCACTGACTGAGATTCAATTGCAGTCACTAACAGAGATTCAATCACTGTCACTGACTGAGATTCAATCCCTGTCACTGTCTGAGGGTCAATCCCAGTCACTGACTGAGATTCAATTGCAGTCACTAACAGAGATTCAATCCCTGTCACTGACTGAGATTCAATCCCAGTCACTGTCTGAGGGTCAATCCCAGTCACTGACTGAGGTTCAATTGCAGTCACTAATAGAGATTCAATCCCTGTCACTGACTGAGATTCAAACCCTGTCACTAACTGAGGTTTAATCCCGGTCACTGACTAAGGTCCAATTCCTGTCACTGACTGAGATTCAATCCCTGTCACTAACTGAGTTTTAATCCCTGTCACAGACTGAGATTCAATCCCTGTCACTGTCTGAGATTCAATCCCTGTCACTGACTGAGATTCAATCCCTGTCACAGACTGAGATTCAATCACTGTCACTGACTGAGGTTCAATCACTGTCTCTGATGGAGGTTCAATCCCTGTCACTGACTGAGATACAATCCCTGTCACTAAGTGAGATTCAATCCGTGTCACTGACTGAGATTCAATCCCTGTCACTGTCTGAGAGTCCATCCTAGTCACTGACTGAGATTCAATCCCTGTCACTAACTGAGTTTCAATTCCTGTCACTGACTGAGGCTCAATCCCTGTCACTGATTGAGATTCAATCCCTATCACTGACTGAGGTTCAATCCCTGTCATAGACTGAGATTCAATCCCTGTCACTGTCTGAGATTCAATCCCTGTCACTGACTGAGATTCAATCCCTGTCACTGTCTGAGGGTCAATCCCTGTCACTGACTGAGATTCAATTGCAGTCACCAACAGAGATTCAATCTCTGTCACTGACTGAGATTCAATCACTGTCACTGACTGAGATTCAATCCTTGTCACTGACTAAGGTTCAATCCCTGTCACTGACATAGGTTCAATCCCTGTCACTGACTGAGGTTCAATCCCTGTCACTGACAGAGATTCAGTCCCTGTCACAGACTGAGATTCAGTCCCTGTCACTGTCTGAAATTCAATCCCTGTCACTGACTGAGATTCAATCCCTGTCACTGTCTGAGGGTCAATCCCAGTCACTGATTGAGATTCAATTGCAGTCACTAACAGAGATTCAATCCCTGTCACTGACTGAGATTCAATCACTGTCACTGACTGAGGTTCAATCCCTGTCACTGTCAGAGATTCAATCCCTGTCACTGACTGAGGGTCAATCCTGGTCAGTGACTAAGGATCAATCCCTGTCACTGACTGAGGTTCAATCCCTGTCACAGACTGAGATTCAATCCCTGTCACTGTCTGAGATTCAATCCCTGTCACTGACTGAGGATCAATCCATGTCACTGATTGAGGTTCAAACCCTGTCACTGGCTGAGATTCAATCCTTGTCACTGACTGAGGTTCAATCCCTGTCACTGACTGAGATTCAATCCCTATCACTGACTGAGGTTCAATCCCTGTCACAGACTGAGATTCAATCCCTGTCACTGTCTGAGATTCAATCCCTGTCACTGACTGAGGTTCAATCCCTGTCACAGACTGAGATTCAATCACTGTCACTGACTGAGGTTCAATCCCTGTCACTGGCTGAGATTCAATCCCTGTCACTGACTAAGGTTCAATCCCTGTCACTGACGTAGGTTCAATCCCTGTCACTGACTGAGTTTCAATTCCTCTCACTGACTGAGGTTCAATCCCTGTCACTGTCTGAGATTCAATCCCTGTCACTGACTGAGGGTCAATCCCGGTCAGTGACCAAGGATCAATCACTGTCTCTGACAGAGGTTCATTCCCTGTCACAGACTGAGATTCAGTCCCTGTCACTGTCTGAGATTCAATCCCTGTCACTGACTGAGATTCAATCCCTGTCACTGTCTCAGGTTCAATCCCTGTCACTGACTGAGATTCAATCCCTGTCACTAACTGAGGTTCAATCCCTGTCACAGACTGAGATTCAATCCCGGTCACTAACTGAGTTTCAATTCCTGTCACTGACTGTGGTTCAATCCCTGTCACAGACTGAGATTCAATCCCTGTCACTGTCTCAGATACATTCCCTGTCACAGACTGAGATTCAATCCATGTCACTGATTGAGGTTCAAACTCTGTCACTGGCTGAGATTCAATCCTTGTCACTGACTGAGCTTCAATCCCTGTCACTGACTGAGGGTCAATCCCTGTCACTGACTGAGGCTCAATCCGTGTCACTGACTGAGGCTCAATCCATGTCACTGACTGAGATTCAATCCCTATCACTGACTGAGGTTAAATCCCTGTCACTGACTGAGATTCAATCCCGGTCACTGACGAAAGTCCAATCCCTGTCACCCTTTGAGATTCAATCCCTGTCACTGACTAAGGTTCAATACCTGTCACTGACGGAGGTTCAATCCCTGTCACTGGCTGAGGTTCAATCCCTGTCACTGTCAGAGATTCAATCCCTGTCACTGACTGAGGGTCAATCCCGGTTAGTGACTAAGGATCAATCCCTGTCACTGACTGAGGTTCATTCCCTGTCACAGACTGAGATTCAATTCCTGTCACTGTCTGAGATTCAATCTCTGTCACTGACTGAGATTCAATCCCTGGCACTGTCTGAGTGTCAATCCCAGTCACTGACAGAGATTCAACTGCAGACACTAACAGAGATTCAATCCCTGTCACTAACTGAGGTTTAATCCCTGTCACAGACTGAGATTCAATCCCTGTCACTGTCTGAGATTCAATCCCTGTCACTGACTGAGGTTCAATCCATGTCACTGATTGAGGTTCAAACCCTGTCACTGGCTGAGATTCAATCCTTGTCACTGACTGAGGTTCAATCCCTGTCACTGACTGAGATTAAATCCCTATCACTGACTGAGGTTCAATTCCTGTCACAGACTGAGATTCAATCCCTGTCACTGTCTGAGATTCAATCCCTGTCACTGACTGAGGTTCAATCCCTGTCACAGACTGAGATTCAATCACTGTCACTGACTGAGGTTCAACCCCTGTCACTGGCTGAGATTCAATCCCTGTCACTGACTAAGGTTCAATCCCTGTCACTGACGTAGGTTCAATCCCTGTCACTGACTGAGTTTCAATTCCTGTCACTGACTGAGGTTCAATCCCTGTCACTGTCTGAGATTCAATCCCTGTCACTGACTGAGGGTCAATCCCGGTCAGTGACTAAGGATCAATCACTGTCTCTGACAGAGGTTCATTCCCTGTCACTGACTGAGATTCAGTCCCTGTCACTGTCTGAGATTCAATCCCTGTCACTGACTGAGATTCAATCCCTGTCACTGTCTCAGGTTCAATCCCTGTCACTGACTGAGATTCAATCCCTGTCACTAACTGAGGTTTAATCCCTGTCACAGATTGAGATTCAATCCCTGTCACTGTCTGAGATTCAATCCCTGTCACTGATTGAGGTTCAATCCCTGTCACAGACTGAGATTCAATCACTGTCACTGACTGAGATTCAAACCCTTTCACTGACTGTGGTTCAATCCCTGTCACAGACTGAGATTCAATCCCTGTCACTGTCTCAGATTCATTCCCTGTCACAGACTGAGATTCAATCCATGTCACTGATTGAGGTTCAAACTCTGTCACTGGCTGAGGTTCAATCCCTGTCACTGACTGAGGGTCAATCCCTGTCACTGACTGAGGCTCAATCCGTGTCACTGACTGAGGCTCAATCCATGTCACTGACTGAGATTCAATCCCGGTCACTGACTAAGGTCCAATCCCTGTCACCGTCTGAGATTCAATCCCTGTCACTGACTAAGGTTCAATCCCTGTCACTGACATAGGTTCAATCACTGTCACTGACTGAGGTTCAATCCCTGTCACTGACAGATATTCAGTCCCTGTCACAGACTGAGATTCAGTCCCTGTCACTGACTGAGATTCAATCCCTGTCACTGACTGAGATTCAATCCCTGTCACTGACTGAGATTCAATCCCTGTCACTGTCTGAGGGTCAATCCCAGTCACTGACTGAGATTCAATTGCAGTCACTAACAGAGATTCAATCCCTGTCACTGACTGAGATTCAATCTCTGTCACTGACTGAGATTCAATCCCTTTCACTGACTGAGATTCAATCACTGTCACTGAATCAGATTCAAACCCTGTCACTGTCTGAGATTCATTCCCTGTCACAGACTGAGATTCAATCCATGTCACTGATTGAGGTTCAAACCCTGTCACTGGCTGAGATTCAATCCTAGTCACTGACTGAGGTTCAATCCCTGTCACTGACGGAGGTTCAATCCCTATCACTGATTGAGGGTCAATCCCTGTCTCTGACTGAGGCTCAATCACTGTCACTGACTGAGGCTCAATCCATGTCACTGTCTGAGATTCAATCCCTGTCACTGACTGAGATTCAATCCCGGTCACTGACTAAGGTCCAATCCGTGTCACTGTCTGAGATTCTATCCCTGTCACTGACTAAGGTTCAATACCGTCACTGACGGAGGTTCAATCCCTGTCACTGATTGAGATTCAATTCCTGTCACTGACTGAGGTTCCATCCCTGTCACTGACTGAGATTCAATCCCATTTAGCTAACTGAGATTCAATCCCTGTCACTGACTGAGGTTCAATCCCTGTCTCTGATGGAGGTTCAATCCCTGTCACTGACTAAGATTCAATCCCTGTCACTAAGTGAGATTCAATCCCTGTCACTGAGTGAGATTCAATCCCTGTCACTGTCTGAGGGTCAATCCCAGTCACTGACTGAGATTCAATCCCTGTCACTGTCTGAGATTCAATCCCTGTCACTGACTGAGGTTCAATCCCTGTCACAGACTGAGATTCAATCACTGTCACTGACTGAGGTTCAATCCCTGTCACTGGCTGAGATTCAATCCCTGTCACTGACTAAGGTTCAATCCCTGTCACTGACGTAGGTTCAATCCCTGTCACTGACTGAGGTTCAATTCCTTTCTCTGACTGAGGTTCAATCCCTGTCAATGTCTGAGATTCAATCCCTGTCACTGACTGAGGGTCAATCCTGGTCAGTGACTAAGGATCAATCACTGTCACTGACTGAGATTCATTCCCTGTCACAGACTGAGATTCAGTCCCTGTCACTGTCTGAGATTCAATCCCTGTCACTGACTGAGATTCAATCCCTGTCACTGTCTCAGGTTCAATCCCTGTCACTGACTGAGATTCAATCCCTGTCACTAACTGAGGTTTAATCCCTGTCACAGACTGAGATTCAATCCCTGTCACTGTATGAGATTCAATCCCTGTCACTGACTGAGGTTCAATCCCTGTCACAGACTGAGATTCAATCACTGTCACTGACTGAGATTCAAACCCTGTCACTTACTGTGGTTCAATCCCTGTCACAGACTGAGATTCAATCCCTGTCACTGTCTCAGATTCATTCCCTGTCACAGACTGAGATTCAATCCATGTCACTGATTGAGGTTCAAACGCTGTCACTGGCTGAGATTGAATCCTTGTCACTGACTGAGGTTCAATCCCTGTCACTGACTGAGGGTCAATCCCTGTCACTGACTGAGGCTCATTCCGTGTCACTGACTGATGCTCAATCCATGTCATGACTGAGATTCAATCCCGGTCACTGACTAAGGTCCAATCCCTGTCACCGTCTGAGATTCAATCCCTGTCACTGACTAAGGTTCAATCCCTGTCAGTGATTGAGATTCAATTCCTGTCACTGACAGAGATTCAATCCCTGTCACTGACTGAGATTCAATCCCATTTAGCTAACTGAGATTCAATCCCTGTCACTGTCTGAGGTTCAATCCCTGTCACTGAGTGAGATTCAATCCCTGTCACTGTCTGAGGGTCAATCCCTGTCACTGTCTGAGATTCAATCCCTGTCACTGACTGAGATTCAATCCCTGTCACTGTCTCAGGTTCAATCCCTGTCACTGTCTCAGGTTCAATCCCTGTCACTGACTGAGATTCAATCCCTGTCACTAATTGAGCTTTAATCCCTGTCACAGACTGAGATTCAATCCCTGTCACTGTCTGAGATTCAATCCCTGTCACTGACTGAGGTTCAATCCCTGTCACCGTCTGAGATTCAATCCCTGTCACTGACTAAGGTTCAATACCTTTCACTGACGGAGGTTCAATCCCTGTCACTGATTGAGATTCAATTCCTGTCACTGACAGAGGTTCAATCCCTGTCACTGACTGAGATTCAATCCCATTTAGCTAACTGAGATTCAATCCCTGTCACTGTCTGAGGTTCAATCCCTGTCTCTGATGGAGGTTCAATCCCTGTCACTGACTGAGATTCAATCCCTGTCACTAAGTGAGATTCATTCCCTGTCACTGAGTGAGATTCAATCCCTGTCACTGTCTGAGGGTCAATCCCAGTCACTTACTGAGTTTCAATCCGTGTCACTGACTGAAGCTCAATCCCTGTCACTGACTGAGATTCAATCCCTGTCACTGACTGAGATTGAATCCCTGTCACAGACTGAGATTCAATCCCTTTCACTGTCAGAGATTCAATCCCTGTCACTGGCTGAGATTCAATCCCTGTCACTGTCTGAGATTCAATCCCTGTCACTGACTGAGGTTAAATTCCTGTCACTGGCTGAGATTCAATCCCTGTCACTGACTAAGGTTCAATCCCTGTCACTGACGTAGGTTCAATCCCTGTCACTGACTGAGGTTCAATCCCTGTCAATGACTGAGGTTCAATCCCTGTCACTGTCTGAGATTCAATCCCTGTCACTGTCTGAGATTCAATCCCTGTCACAGACTGAGATTCAATCCCTGTCACTGAATGAGATTCAATCCCTGTCACTGACTGAGGCTCAATCCCTGTCACTGTCTGAGGGTCAATCCCAGTCACTGACTAAGATTCAATCCCTGTCACTGTCTGAGGGTCAATCCCAGTCACTGACTGAGATTCAATTGCAGTCACTAACAGAGATTCAATCACTGTCACTGACTGAGATTCAATCCCTGTCACTGTCTGAGGGTCAATCCCAGTCACTGACTGAGATTCAATTGCAGTCACTAACAGAGATTCAATCCCTGTCACTGACTGAGATTCAATCCCAGTCACTGTCTGAGGGTCAATCCCAGTCACTGACTGAGGTTCAATTGCAGTCACTAATAGAGATTCAATCCCTGTCACTGACTGAGATTCAAACCCTGTCACTAACTGAGGTTTAATCCCGGTCACTGACTAAGGTCCAATTCCTGTCACTGACTGAGATTCAATCCCTGTCACTAACTGAGTTTTAATCCCTGTCACAGACTGAGATTCAATCCCTGTCACTGTCTGAGATTCAATCCCTGTCACTGACTGAGATTCAATCCCTGTCACAGACTGAGATTCAATCACTGTCACTGACTGAGGTTCAATCACTGTCTCTGATGGAGGTTCAATCCCTGTCACTGACTGAGATACAATCCCTGTCACTAAGTGAGATTCAATCCGTGTCACTGACTGAGATTCAATCCCTGTCACTGTCTGAGAGTCCATCCTAGTCACTGACTGAGATTCAATCCCTGTCACTAACTGAGTTTCAATTCCTGTCACTGACTGAGGCTCAATCCCTGTCACTGATTGAGATTCAATCCCTATCACTGACTGAGGTTCAATCCCTGTCATAGACTGAGATTCAATCCCTGTCACTGTCTGAGATTCAATCCCTGTCACTGACTGAGATTCAATCCCTGTCACTGTCTGAGGGTCAATCCCTGTCACTGACTGAGATTCAATTGCAGTCACCAACAGAGATTCAATCTCTGTCACTGACTGAGATTCAATCACTGTCACTGACTGAGATTCAATCCTTGTCACTGACTAAGGTTCAATCCCTGTCACTGACATAGGTTCAATCCCTGTCACTGACTGAGGTTCAATCCCTGTCACTGACAGAGATTCAGTCCCTGTCACAGACTGAGATTCAGTCCCTGTCACTGTCTGAAATTCAATCCCTGTCACTGACTGAGATTCAATCCCTGTCACTGTCTGAGGGTCAATCCCAGTCACTGATTGAGATTCAATTGCAGTCACTAACAGAGATTCAATCCCTGTCACTGACTGAGATTCAATCACTGTCACTGACTGAGGTTCAATCCCTGTCACTGTCAGAGATTCAATCCCTGTCACTGACTGAGGGTCAATCCTGGTCAGTGACTAAGGATCAATCCCTGTCACTGACTGAGGTTCAATCCCTGTCACAGACTGAGATTCAATCCCTGTCACTGTCTGAGATTCAATCCCTGTCACTGACTGAGGATCAATCCATGTCACTGATTGAGGTTCAAACCCTGTCACTGGCTGAGATTCAATCCTTGTCACTGACTGAGGTTCAATCCCTGTCACTGACTGAGATTCAATCCCTATCACTGACTGAGGTTCAATCCCTGTCACAGACTGAGATTCAATCCCTGTCACTGTCTGAGATTCAATCCCTGTCACTGACTGAGGTTCAATCCCTGTCACAGACTGAGATTCAATCACTGTCACTGACTGAGGTTCAATCCCTGTCACTGGCTGAGATTCAATCCCTGTCACTGACTAAGGTTCAATCCCTGTCACTGACGTAGGTTCAATCCCTGTCACTGACTGAGTTTCAATTCCTCTCACTGACTGAGGTTCAATCCCTGTCACTGTCTGAGATTCAATCCCTGTCACTGACTGAGGGTCAATCCCGGTCAGTGACCAAGGATCAATCACTGTCTCTGACAGAGGTTCATTCCCTGTCACAGACTGAGATTCAGTCCCTGTCACTGTCTGAGATTCAATCCCTGTCACTGACTGAGATTCAATCCCTGTCACTGTCTCAGGTTCAATCCCTGTCACTGACTGAGATTCAATCCCTGTCACTAACTGAGGTTCAATCCCTGTCACAGACTGAGATTCAATCCCGGTCACTAACTGAGTTTCAATTCCTGTCACTGACTGTGGTTCAATCCCTGTCACAGACTGAGATTCAATCCCTGTCACTGTCTCAGATACATTCCCTGTCACAGACTGAGATTCAATCCATGTCACTGATTGAGGTTCAAACTCTGTCACTGGCTGAGATTCAATCCTTGTCACTGACTGAGCTTCAATCCCTGTCACTGACTGAGGGTCAATCCCTGTCACTGACTGAGGCTCAATCCGTGTCACTGACTGAGGCTCAATCCATGTCACTGACTGAGATTCAATCCCTATCACTGACTGAGGTTAAATCCCTGTCACTGTCTGAGATTCAATCCCTGTCACTGACTGAGATTCAATCCCGGTCACTGACGAAGGTCCAATCCCTGTCACCCTTTGAGATTCAATCCCTGTCACTGACTAAGGTTCAATACCTGTCACTGACGGAGGTTCAATCCCTGTCACTGGCTGAGGTTCAATCCCTGTCACTGTCAGAGATTCAATCCCTGTCACTGACTGAGGGTCAATCCCGGTTAGTGACTAAGGATCAATCCCTGTCACTGACTGAGGTTCATTCCCTGTCACAGACTGAGATTCAATTCCTGTCACTGTCTGAGATTCAATCCCTGTCACTGACTGAGATTCAATCCCTGGCACTGTCTGAGTGTCAATCCCAGTCACTGACAGAGATTCAACTGCAGACACTAACAGAGATTCAATCCCTGTCACTAACTGAGGTTTAATCCCTGTCACAGACTGAGATTCAATCCCTGTCACTGTCTGAGATTCAATCCCTGTCACTGACTGAGGTTCAATCCATGTCACTGATTGAGGTTCAAACCCTGTCACTGGCTGAGATTCAATCCTTGTCACTGACTGAGGTTCAATCCCTGTCACTGACTGAGATTAAATCCCTATCACTGACTGAGGTTCAATTCCTGTCACAGACTGAGATTCAATCCCTGTCACTGTCTGAGATTCAATCCCTGTCACTGACTGAGGTTCAATCCCTGTCACAGACTGAGATTCAATCACTGTCACTGACTGAGGTTCAACCCCTGTCACTGGCTGAGATTCAATCCCTGTCACTGACTAAGGTTCAATCCCTGTCACTGACGTAAGTTCAATCCCTGTCACTGACTGAGTTTCAATTCCTGTCACTGACTGAGGTTCAATCCCTGTCACTGTCTGAGATTCAATCCCTGTCACTGACTGAGGGTCAATCCCGGTCAGTGACTAAGGATCAATCACTGTCTCTGACAGAGGTTCATTCCCTGTCACTGACTGAGATTCAGTCCCTGTCACTGTCTGAGATTCAATCCCTGTCACTGACTGAGATTCAATCCCTGTCACTGTCTCAGGTTCAATCCCTGTCACTGACTGAGATTCAATCCCTGTCACTAACTGAGGTTTAATCCCTGTCACAGACTGAGATTCAATCCCTGTCACTGTCTGAGATTCAATCCCTGTCACTGATTGAGGTTCAATCCCTGTCACAGACTGAGATTCAATCACTGTCACTGACTGAGATTCAAACCCTTTCACTGACTGTGGTTCAATCCCTGTCACAGACTGAGATTCAATCCCTGTCACTGTCTCAGATTCATTCCCTGTCACAGACTGAGATTCAATCCATGTCACTGATTGAGGTTCAAACTCTGTCACTGGCTGAGGTTCAATCCCTGTCACTGACTGAGGGTCAATCCCTGTCACTGACTGAGGCTCAATCCGTGTCACTGACTGAGGCTCAATCCATGTCACTGACTGAGATTCAATCCCGGTCACTGACTAAGGTCCAATCCCTGTCACCGTCTGAGATTCAATCCCTGTCACTGACTAAGGTTCAATACCTGTCACTGACCGTGGTTCAATCCCTGTCACTGATTGAGATTCAATTCCTGTCACTGACTGAGATTCAATCCCTGTCACTGACTGAGATTCAATCCCATTTAGCTAACTGAGATTCAATCCCTGTCACTGTCTGAGGTTCAATCCCTGTCTCTGATGGAGGTTCAATCCCTGTCACTGACTGAGATTCAATCCCTGTCACTAAGTGAGATTCATTCCTTGTCACTGAGTGAGATTCAATCCCTGTCACTGTCTGAGGGTCAATCCCAGTCACTAACTAAGTTTCAATCCGTGTCACTGACTGAAGCTCAATCCCTGTCACTGACTGAGATTCAATCCCTGTCCCAGACTGAGGTTCAATCCCTGTCACAGACTGAGATTCAATCCCTTCCACTGTCTGAGATTCAATCCCTGTCACTGACTGAGGTTAAATTCCTGTCACAGACTGAGATTCAATCACTGTCACTGACATGAGGTTCAATCCCTGTCACTGGCTGATATTCAATCCCTGTCACTGACTAAGGTTCAATCCCGGGCACTGACGTAGGTTCAATCCCTGTCACTGACTGAGGTTCAATCCCTGTCAATGACTGAGGTTCAATCCCTGTCACTGTCTGAGATTCAATCCCTGTCACTGACTGAGGTTCAATCCCTGTCACAGACTGAGATTCAATCACTGTCACTGACTGAGATTCAATCCCTGTCACTGACTGAGGCTTAATCCCTGTCACTGACTGAGATTCAATCCCTGTCACTGTCTGAGGGTCAATCCCAGTCACTGACTGAGGTTCAATTGCAGTCTCTAATAGAGATTCAATCCCTGTCACTGACTGAGATTCAATCCCTGTAACGAACAGAGGTTTAATCCCGGTCACTGACTAAGGTCCAATTCCTGTCACTGTCTGAGATTCAATCCCTGTCACTGGCTAAGGTTAAATCCCTGTCACTGACTGAGGTTCAATCCCTGTCACTAAGTGAGATTCAATCCGTGTCACTGACTGAGATTCAATCCCTGTCACTGTCTGAGGGTCCATCCCAGTCACTGACTGAGATTCAATCCCGGTCACTAACTGAGTTTCAATTCCTGTCACTGACTGAGGGTCAATCCCTGTCACTGACTGAGATTCAATCCCTATCACTGACTGAGGTTCAATCCCTGTCATAGACTGAGATTCAATCCCTGTCACTGTCTGAGATCCAATCCCTGTCACAGACTGAGATTCAATCACGGTCAATGACTGAGGTTCGATCCCTGTCACTGGTTGAGATTCAATCCCTGTCACTGACTAAGGTTCAATCCCTGTCACTGACATAGGTTCAATCCCTGTCACTGACTGAGGTTCAATCCCTGTCACTGACAGTGATTCAGTCCCTGTCACAGACTGAGATTCAGTCCCTGTCACTGTCTGAGATTCAATCCCTGTCACTGACTGAGATTCAATCCCTGTCACTGTCTGAGGGTCAATCCCAGTCACTGACTGAGATTCAATTGCAATCACTAACAGAGATTCAATCCCTGTCACTGACTGAGATTCAATCACTGTCACTGACTGAGATTCAATCCCTGTCAGTGACTAAGGTTCAATCCCTGTCACAGACTGAGATTAAATCCCTGTCGCTGTCTGAGATTCATTCCCTGTCACAGACTGAGATTCAATCCATGTCACTGATTGAGGATCAATCCCTGTCACTGACTGAGATTCAATCCCATTTAGCTAACTGAGATTCAATCCCTGTCACTGACTGAGGTTCAATCCCTGTCTCTGATGGAGTTTCAATCCCTGTCACTGACTGAGATTCAATCCCTGTCACTAAGTGAGATTCAATCCCTGTCACTGACTGAGATTCAATCCCTGTCCCTGTCTGTGGGTCAATCCCAGTCACTGACTGAGATTCAATCCCTGTCACTACCTGAGTTTCAATCCCTGTCACAGACTGAGATTCAATCCCGATCACTGACTGAGTTTCAATCCCTGTCACAGACTGAGATTCAATCCCTGTCACTGTCTGAGATTCATTCCCTGTCACTGACTGAGGTTAAATTCCTGTCACAGACTGAGATTCAATCCCTGTCACTGACTAAGGTTCAATCCCTGTCACTGACTTAGGTTCAATCCCAGTCACTGACTGAGGTTCAATCCCTGTCACTGGCTGAGATTCAATCCCTGTCACTGACTAAGGTTCAATCCCTGTCACTGACTTAGGTTCAATCCCAGTCACTGACTGAGGTTCAATCCCTGTCACTGACTGAAGTTCAATCCCTGTCACTGTCTGAGATTCAATCCCTGTCACTGACTGAGGGTCAATCCCGGTAAGTGACTAAGGATCAATCCCAGTCACTGACTGAGGTTCATGCCCTGTCACAGACTGAGATTCAGTCCCTGTCACTGTCTGAGATTCAATCCCTGTCACTGACTAAGATTCAAGCCCTGTCACTGTCTGAGGGTCAATCCCAGTCACTGACTGAGATTCAATTGCAGTCACTAACAGAGATTCAATCCCTGTCACTGACTGAGATTCAATCCCTGTCACTAACTGAGGTTTAATCCCTGTCACAGACTGAGATTCAATCCCTGCCAATGTCTAACATTCAATCCCTGTCACTGACTGAGGTTCAATCCATGTCACAGACTGAGATTCAATCACTGTCACTGTCTGAGATTCAATCCCTGTCACTGACTGAGATTCAATCCCTGTCACTGTCTCAGGTTCAATCCCTGTCACTGACTGAGATTCAATCCCTGTCACTAACTGAGGTTTAATCCCTGTCACAGACTGAGATTCAATCCCTGTCACTGTCTGAGATTCAATCCCTGTCACTGATTGAGGTTCAATCCCTGTCACAGACTGAGATTCAATCACTGTCACTGACTGAGATTCAAACCCTGTCACTGACTGTGGTTCAATCCCTGTCACAGACTGAGATTCAATCCCTGTCACTGTCTCAGATTCATTCCCTGTCACAGACTGAGATTCAATCCATGTCACTGATTGAGGTTCAATCCCTGTCACTGACTGAGGGTCAATCCCTGTCACTGACTGAGGTTCATTCCCTGTCACAGACTGAGATTCAGTCCCTGTCACAGACTGAGATTCAATCCCTGTAAGTGGCTGAGATTCAATCCCTGTCACTGACTGAGATTCAATCCCTATCACTGACTGAGGTTAAATCCCTGTCACTGTCTGAGATTCAATCCCTGTCACTGACTGAGATTCAATCCCGGTCACTGACTAAGGTCCAATCCCTGTCACCGTCTGAGATTCAATCCCTGTCACTGACTAAGGTTCAATACCTGTCACTGACCGTGGTTCAATCCCTGTCACTGATTGAGATTCAATTCCTGTCACTGACTGAGATTCAATCCCTGTCACTGACTGAGATTCAATCCCATTTAGCTAACTGAGATTCAATCCCTGTCACTGTCTGAGGTTCAATCCCTGTCTCTGATGGAGGTTCAATCCCTGTCACTGACTGAGATTCAATCCCTGTCACTAAGTGAGATTCATTCCTTGTCACTGAGTGAGATTCAATCCCTGTCACTGTCTGAGGGTCAATCCCAGTCACTAACTAAGTTTCAATCCGTGTCACTGACTGAAGCTCAATCCCTGTCACTGACTGAGATTCAATCCCTGTCCCAGACTGAGGTTCAATCCCTGTCACAGACTGAGATTCAATCCCTTCCACTGTCTGAGATTCAATCCCTGTCACTGACTGAGGTTAAATTCCTGTCACAGACTGAGATTCAATCACTGTCACTGACATGAGGTTCAATCCCTGTCACTGGCTGATATTCAATCCCTGTCACTGACTAAGGTTCAATCCCGGTCACTGACGTAGGTTCAATCCCTGTCACTGACTGAGGTTCAATCCCTGTCAATGACTGAGGTTCAATCCCTGTGACTGTCTGAGATTCAATCCCTGTCACTGACTGAGGTTCAATCCCTGTCACAGACTGAGATTCAATCACTGTCACTGACTGAGATTCAATCCCTGTCACTGACTGAGGCTCAATCCCTGTCACTGACTGAGATTCAATCCCTGTCACTGTCTGAGGGTCAATCCCAGTCACTGACTGAGGTTCAATTGCAGTCTCTAATAGAGATTCAATCCCTGTCACTGACTGAGATTCAATCCCTGTAACTAACAGAGGTTTAATCCCGGTCACTGACTAAGGTCCAATTCCTGTCACTGTCTGAGATTCAATCCCTGTCACTGGCTAAGGTTAAATCCCTGTCACTGACTGAGGTTCAATCCCTGTCACTAAGTGAGATTCAATCCGTGTCACTGACTGAGATTCAATCCCTGTCACTGTCTGAGGGTCCATCCCAGTCACTGACTGAGATTCAATCCCGGTCACTAACTGAGTTTCAATTCCTGTCACTGACTGAGGGTCAATCCCTGTCACTGACTGAGATTCAATCCCTATCACTGAGTGAGGTTCAATCCCTGTCATAGACTGAGATTCAATCCCTGTCACTGTCTGAGATCCAATCCCTGTCACAGACTGAGATTCAATCACGGTCAATGACTGAGGTTCGATCCCTGTCACTGGCTGAGATTCAATCCCTGTCACTGACTAAGGTTTAATCCCTGTCACTGACATAGGTTCAATCCCTGTCACTGACTGAGGTTCAATCCCTGTCACTGACAGTGATTCAGTCCCTGTCACAGACTGAGATTCAGTCCCTGTCACTGTCTGAGATTCAAACCCTGTCACTGACTGAGATTCAATCCCTGTCACTGTCTGAGGGTCAATCCCAGTCACTGACTGAGATTCAATTGCAATCACTAACAGAGATTCAATCCCTGTCACTGACTGAGATTCAATCACTGTCACTGACTGAGATTCAATCCCTGTCAGTGACTAAGGTTCAATCCCTGTCACAGACTGAGATTAAATCCCTGTCGCTGTCTGAGATTCATTCCCTGTCACAGACTGAGATTCAATCCATGTCACTGATTGAGGATCAATCCCTGTCACTGACTGAGATTCAATCCCATTTAGCTAACTGAGATTCAATCCCTGTCACTGACTGAGGTTCAATCCCTGTCTCTGATGGAGTTTCAATCCCTGTCACTGACTGAGATTCAATCCCTGTCACTAAGTGAGATTCAATCCCTGTCACTGACTGAGATTCAATCCCTGTCCCTGTCTGTGGGTCAATCCCAGTCACTGACTGAGATTCAATCCCTGTCACTACCTGAGTTTCAATCCCTGTCACAGACTGAGATTCAATCCCGATCACTGACTGAGTTTCAATCCCTGTCACAGACTGAGATTCAATCCCTGTCACTGTCTGAGATTCATTCCCTGTCACTGACTGAGGTTAAATTCCTGTCACAGACTGAGATTCAATCACTGTCACTGACTGAGGTTCAATCCCTGTCACTGGCTGAGATTCAATCCCTGTCACTGACTAAGGTTCAATCCCTGTCACTGACTTAGGTTCAATCCCAGTCACTGACTGAGGTTCAATCCCTGTCACTGACTGAAGTTCAATCCCTGTCACTGTCTGAGATTCAATCCCTGTCACTGACTGAGGGTCAATCCCGGTCAGTGACTAAGGATCAATTCCTGTCACTGACTGAGGTTCATTCCCTGTCACAGACTGAGATTCAGTCCCTGTCACTGTCTGAGATTCAATCCCTGTCACTGACGGAGGTTCAATCCCTGTCACTGACTGACGGTCAATCCATGTCACTGATTGAGTTCAAACACTGTCACTGGCTGAGATTCAATCCTTGTCACTGACTGAGGTTCAATCCCTGTCACTGACGGAGGTTCAAGCCCTGTCACTGACTGAGGGTCAATCCCTGTCACTGACTGAGGCTCAATCACTGTCACTTACTTAGGCTCAATCCCTGTCACTGACTGAGGCTCAATCCCTGTCACTGTCTGAGATTCAATCCCTGTCACTGACTGAGATTCAATCCCGGTCACTGACTAAGGTCCAATCCCTGTCAATGTCTGAGATGCAATCCCTGTCACTGACTCTGGTTCAATACCTGTCACTGACGGAGGTTCAATCCCTGTCACTGACTGAGATTCAATCCCATTTAGCTAACATTGATTCAATCCCTGTCACTGACTGAGGTTCAATCCCTGTCTCTGATGGAGGTTCAATCCCTGTCACTGACTGAGTTTCAATCCCTGTCACTAAGTGAGATTCCATCCCTGTCACTGACTGAGATTCAATCCCTGTCACTGTCTGAGGGTCAATCCCAGTCACTGACTGAGATTCAATCCCTGTCACTAACTGAGTTTCAATCCCTGGCACTGACTGAGGCTCAATCCCTGTCACTGACTGAGGTTCAATCACTGTCACAGACTGAGATGCAATCCCTGTCACTGACTGAGGTTCAATCCCTGTCACAGACTGAGATTCAATCCCTGTCACTGACTGAGGTTAAATTCCTGTCACAGACTGAGATTCACTCACTGTCACTGACTGAGGTTCAATCCCTGCCACTGGCTGAGATTCAATCCCTGTCACTGACTAAGGTTCAATCCCTGTCACTGACGTAGGTTCAAACCCTGTCACTGACGGAGGTTCAATCCCTGTCACTATCTGAGATTCAATCCCTGTCACTGACTGAGATTCAATCCCAATCACTGACTGAGGTTCAATCCCTGTCACAGACTGAGATTCAATCCCTTTCACTGTCTGAGATTCTATCACTGTCACTGACTGAGGTTCAATCCCTGTCACTGGCTGAGATTCAATCCCTGTCACAGACTAAGGTCCAATCCCTGTCACTGACTGAGGTTCAATCCCTGTCACTGTCTGAGATTCAATTGCAGTCACTAACAGAGATTCAATCCCAGTCACTGACTGAGGTTCAATCCCTGTCACTGACTGAAGTTCAATCCCTGTCACTGTCTGAGATTCAATCCCTGTCACTGACTGAGGGTCAATCCCGGTCAGTGACTAAGGATCAATCCCTGTCACTGACTGAGGTTCATTCCCTGTCACAGACTGAGATTCAGTCCCTGTCACTGTCTGAGATTCAATCCCTGTCACTGACTAAGATTCAAGCCCTGTCACTGTCTGAGGGTCAATCCCAGTCACTGACTGAAATTCAATTGCAGTCACTAACAGAGATTCAATCCCTGTCACTGACTGAGATTCAATCCCTGTCACTAACTGAGGTTTAATCCCTGTCACAGACTGAGATTCAATCCCTGCCAATGTCTGACATTCAATCCCTGTCACTGACTGAGGTTCAATCCCTGTCACAGACTGAGATTCAATCACTTTCACTGACTGAGATTCAATCCCTGTCACTGACTGAGGTTCAATCCCTGTCACAGACTGAGATTCAATTCCTGTCACTGTCTGAGATTCAATCCCTGTCACTGACAGAGGTTCAATCCATGTCACTGATTGAGGTTCAAACCCTGTCACTGGCTGAGATTCTCTTCCTTGTCATTGACTGAGGTTCAATCCCTGTCACTGACGGAGGTTCAATCCCTGTCACTGACTGAGGGTCAATCCCTGTCACTGACTGAGGCTCAATCACTGTCACTTGCTTACGCTCAATCCGTGTCACTGACTGAGGCTCAATCCATGTCACTGACCTAGATTCAATCCCTATCACTGACTGAGGTTAAATCCCTGTCACTGTCTGAGATTCAATCCCTGTCACTGACTGAGATTCAATCCCGGTCACTGACTAAGGTCCAATCCCTGTCACTGTCTGAGATTCAATCCCTGTCACTGACTAAGGTTCAATACCTGTCACAGACGGAGGTTCAATCCCTGTCACTGACTAAGGTTCAATACCTGTCTCTGATGGAGGTTCAATCCCTGTCACTGACTGAGATTCAATCCCTGTCACGAAGTGAGATTCAATCCCTGTCACTGACAGAGATTCAATCCCTGTCACTGTCTGAGGGTCAATCCCAGTCACTGACTGAGATTGAATCCCTGTCACTAATTGAGTTTCAATCCCTGTCTCTGACTGAGGCTCAATCCCTGTCAATGACTGAGATTCAATCCCAATCACTGACTGAGGTTCAATCCCTGTCACAGACTGAGGTTCAATCCATGTCACTGTCTGAGTTTCAATCCCTGTCACTGACTGAGGTTAAATCACTGTCACAGACTGAGATTCAATCACTGTCACTGACTGATGTTCAATCCCTGTCACTGGCTGAGATTCAATCCCTGTCACTGACTGAGGGTCAATCCCTGTCACTGACTGAGGCTCAATCACTGTCACTTACTTAGGCTCGATCCGTGTCACTGACTGAGGCTTAATCCATGTCACTGACTGAGATTGATCCCTATCACTGACTGAGGTTAAATCCCTATCACTGACTGAGATTCAATCCCGGTCACTGACTAAGGTCCAATCCCTGTCACTGTCTGAGATTCAATCCCTGTCACTGACTAAGGTTCAATACCTGTCACTGACGGAGATTCATTCCCTGTCACTGATTGAGATTCACTTCCTGTCACTGACTGAGGTTCAATCCCTGTTACTGACTGAGATTCAATCCCATTTAGCTAACTGAGATTCAATCCCTGTCACTGACTGAGGTTCAATCACTGTCTCTGATGGAGGTTCAATCCCTGTCACTGACTGAGATTCAATCCCTGTCACTAAGTGTGATTCAATCCCTGTCACTGACTGAGATTCAATCCCTGTCACTAACTGAGTTTCAATCCCTGTCACTGACTGAGGCTCAATCCCTGTCACTGATTGAGATTCAATCCCAATCACTGACTGAGGTTCAATCCCTGTTACAGACTGAGATTCAATCCCTGTCACTGTCTGAGATTCAATCCCTGTCACTGACTGAGGTTAAATTCCTGTCACAGACTGAGATTCTATGACTGTCACTGACTGAGGTTCAATCCCTGTCACTGGCTGAGGTTCAATCCCTGTCACTGTCTGAGATTCAATCTCTGTCACTGACTGAGTGTCAATCCCGGTAAGTGACTAAGGATCAATCCCTGTCACTGACTGAGGTTCATGCCCTGTCACAGACTGAGATTCAGTCCCTGTCACTGTCTGAGATTCAATCCCTGTCACTGACTAAGATTCAAGCCCTGTCACTGTCTGAGGGTCAATCCCAGTCACTGACTGAGATTCAATTGCAGTCACTAACAGAGATTCAATCCCTGTCACTGACTGAGATTCAATCCCTGTCACTAACTGAGGTTTAATCCCTGTCACAGACTGAGATTCAATCCCTGCCAATGTCTGACATTCAATCCCTGTCACTGACTGAGGTTCAATCCCTGTCACAGACTGAGATTCAATCACTGTCACTGTCTGAGATTCAATCCCTGTCACTGACTGAGATTCAATCCCTGTCACTGTCTCAGGTTCAATCCCTGTCACTGACTGAGATTCAATCCCTGTCACTAACTGAGGTTTAATCCCTGTCACAGACTGAGATTCAATCCCTGTCACTGTCTGAGATTCAATCCCTGTCACTGATTGAGGTTCAATCCCTGTCACAGACTGAGATTCAATCACTGTCACTGACTGAGATTCAAACCCTGTCACTGACTGTGGTTCAATCCCTGTCACAGACTGAGATTCAATCCCTGTCACTGTCTCAGATTCATTCCCTGTCACTGTCTGAGATTCAATCCATGTCACTGATTGAGGTTCAAACTCTGTCACTGGCTGAGGTTCAATCCCTGTCACTGACTGAGGGTCAATCCCTGTCACTGACTGAGGCTCAATCCGTGTCACTGACTGAGGCTCAATCCATGTCACTGACTGAGATTCAATCCCTATCACTGACTGAGGTTAAATCCCTGTCACTGTCTGAGATTCAATCCCTGTCACTGACTGAGATTCAATCCCGGTCACTGACTAAGGTCCAATCTCTGTCACCGTCTGAGATTCAATCCCTGTCACTGACTAAGGTTCAATACCTGTCACTGACCGTGGTTCAATCCCTGTCACTGATTGAGATTCAATTCCTGTCACTGACTGAGATTCAATCCCTGTCACTGACTGAGATTCAATCCCATTTAGCTAACTGAGATTCAATCCCTGTCACTGTCTGAGGTTCAATCCCTGTCTCTGATGGAGGTTCAATCCCTGTCACTGACTGAGATTCAATCCCTGTCACTAAGTGAGATTCATTCCTTGTCACTGAGTGAGATTCAATCCCTGTCACTGTCTGAGGGTCAATCCCAGTCACTAACTAAGTTTCAATCCGTGTCACTGACTGAAGCTCAATCCCTGTCACTGACTGAGTTTCAATCCCTGTCCCAGACTGAGGTTCAATCCCTGTCACAGACTGAGATTCAATCCCTTCCACTGTCTGAGATTCAATCCCTGTCACTGACTGAGATTAAATTCCTGTCACAGACTGAGATTCAATCACTGTCACTGACATGAGGTTCAATCCCTGTCACTGGCTGATATTCAATCCCTATCACTGACTAAGGTTCAATCCCGGTCACTGACGTAGGTTCAATCCCTGTCACTGACTGAGGTTCAATCCCTGTCAATGACTGAGGTTCAATCCCTGTGACTGTCTGAGATTCAATCCCTGTCACTGACTGAGGTTCAATCCCTGTCACAGACTGAGATTCAATCACTGTCACTGACTGAGATTCAATCCCTGTCACTGACTGAGGCTCAATCCCTGTCACTGACTGAGATTCAATCCCTGTCACTGTCTGAGGGTCAATCCCAGTCACTGACTGAGGTTCAATTGCAGTCTCTAATAGAGATTCAATCCCTGTCACTGACTGAGATTCAATCCCTGTAACTAACAGAGGTTTAATCCCGGTCACTGACTAAGGTCCAATTCCTGTCACTGTCTGAGATTCAATCCCTGTCACTGGCTAAGGTTAAATCCCTGTCACTGACTGAGGTTCAATCCCTGTCACTAAGTGAGATTCAATCCGTGTCACTGACTGAGATTCAATCCCTGTCACTGTCTGAGGGTCCATCCCAGTCACTGACTGAGATTCAATCCCGGTCACTAACTGAGTTTCAATTCCTGTCACTGACTGAGGGTCAATCCCTGTCACTGACTGAGATTCAATCCCTATCACTGAGTGAGGTTCAATCCCTGTCATAGACTGAGATTCAATCCCTGTCACTGTCTGAGATCCAATCCCTGTCACAGACTGAGATTCAATCACGGTCAATGACTGAGGTTCGATCCCTGTCACTGGTTGAGATTCAATCCCTGTCACTGACTAAGGTTCAATCCCTGTCACTGACATAGGTTCAATCCCTGTCACTGACTGAGGTTCAATCCCTGTCACTGACAGTGATTCAGTCCCTGTCACAGACTGAGATTCAGGCCCTGTCACTGTCTGAGATTCAATCCCTGTCACTGACTGAGATTCAATCCCTGTCACTGTCTGAGGGTCAATCCCAGTCACTGACTGAGATTCAATTGCAATCACTAACAGAGATTCAATCCCTGTCACTGACTGAGATTCAATCACTGTCACTGACTGAGATTCAATCCCTGTCAGTGACTAAGTTTCAATCCCTGTCACAGACTGAGATTAAATCCCTGTCGCTGTCTGAGATTCATTCCCTGTCACAGACTGAGATTCAATCCATGTCACTGATTGAGGATCAATCCCTGTCACTGACTGAGATTCAATCCCATTTAGCTAACTGAGATTCAATCCCTGTCACTGACTGAGGTTCAATCCCTGTCTCTGATGGAGTTTCAATCCCTGTCACTGACTGAGATTCAATCCCTGTCACTAAGTGAGATTCAATCCCTGTCACTGACTGAGATTCAATCCCTGTCCCTGTCTGTGGGTCAATCCCAGTCACTGACTGAGATTCAATCCCTGTCACTACCTGAGTTTCAATCCCTGTCACAGACTGAGATTCAATCCCGATCACTGACTGAGTTTCAATCCCTGTCACAGACTGAGATTCAATCCCTGTCACTGTCTGAGATTCATTCCCTGTCACTGACTGAGGTTAAATTCCTGTCACAGACTGAGATTCAATCACTGTCACTGACTGAGGTTCAATCCCTGTCACTGGCTGAGATTCAATCCCTGTCACTGACTAAGGTTCAATCCCTGTCACTGACTTAGGTTCAATCCCAGTCACTGACTGAGGTTCAATCCCTGTCACTGACTGAAGTTCAATCCCTGTCACTGTCTGAGATTCAATCCCTGTCACTGACTGAGGGTCAATCCCGGTCAGTGACTAAGGATCAATCCCTGTCACTGACTGAGGTTCATTCCCTGTCACAGACTGAGATTCAGTCCCTGTCACTGTCTGAGATTCAATCCCTGTCACTGACGGAGGTTCAATCCCTGTCACTGACTGACGGTCAATCCATGTCACTGATTGAGTTCAAACACTGTCACTGGCTGAGATTCAATCCTTGTCACTGACTGAGGTTCAATCCCTGTCACTGACGGAGGTTCAAGCCCTGTCACTGACTGAGGGTCAATCCCTGTCACTGACTGAGGCTCAATCACTGTCACTTACTTAGGCTCAATCCCTGTCACTGACTGAGGCTCAATCCCTGTCACTGTCTGAGATTCAATCCCTGTCACTGACTGAGATTCAATCCCGGTCACTGACTAAGGTCCAATCCCTGTCAATGTCTGAGATGCAATCCCTGTCACTGACTCTGGTTCAATACCTGTCACTGACGGAGGTTCAATCCCTGTCACTGACTGAGATTCAATCCCATTTAGCTAACATTGATTCAATCCCTGTCACTGACTGAGGTTCAATCCCTGTCTCTGATGGAGGTTCAATCCCTGTCACTGACTGAGTTTCAATCCCTGTCACTAAGTGAGATTCCATCCCTGTCACTAACTGAGTTTCAATCCCTGGCACTGACTGAGGCTCAATCCCTGTCACTGACTGAGGTTCAATCACTGTCACAGACTGAGATGCAATCCCTGTCACTGACTGAGGTTCAATCCCTGTCACAGACTGAGATTCAATCCCTGTCACTGACTGAGGTTAAATTCCTGTCACAGACTGAGATTCACTCACTGTCACTGACTGAGGTTCAATCCCTGCCACTGGCTGAGATTCAATCCCTGTCACTGACAAAGGTTCAATCCCTGTCACTGACGTAGGTTCAAACCCTGTCACTGACGGAGGTTCAATCCCTGTCACTATCTGAGATTCAATCCCTGTCACTGACTGAGATTCAATCCCAATCACTGACTGAGGTTCAATCCCTGTCACAGACTGAGATTCAATCCCATTCACTGTCTGAGATTCTATCACTGTCACTGACTGAGGTTCAATCCCTGTCACTGGCTGAGATTCAATCCCTGTCACAGACTAAGGTCCAATCCCTGTCACTGACTGAGGTTCAATCCCTGTCACTGTCTGAGATTCAATTGCAGTCACTAACAGAGATTCAATCCCAGTCACTGACTGAGGTTCAATCCCTGTCACTGACTGAAGTTCAATCCCTGTCACTGTCTGAGATTCAATCCCTGTCACTGACTGAGGGTCAATCCCGGTCAGTGACTAAGGATCAATCCCTGTCACTGACTGAGGTTCATTCCCTGTCACAGACTGAGATTCAGTCCCTGTCACTGTCTGAGATTCAATCCCTGTCACTGACTAAGATTCAAGCCCTGTCACTGTCTGAGGGTCAATCCCAGTCACTGACTGAAATTCAATTGCAGTCACTAACAGAGATTCAATCCCTGTCACTGACTGAGATTCAATCCCTGTCACTAACTGAGGTTTAATCCCTGTCACAGACTGAGATTCAATCCCTGCCAATGTCTGACATTCAATCCCTGTCACTGACTGAGGTTCAATCCCTGTCACAGACTGAGATTCAATCACTGTCACTGACTGAGATTCAATCCCTGTCACTGACTCAGGTTCAATCCCTGTCACAGACTGAGATTCAATTCCTGTCACTGTCTGAGATTCAATCCCTGTCACTGACAGAGGTTCAATCCATGTCACTGATTGAGGTTCAAACCCTGTCACTGGCTGAGATTCTCTTCCTTGTCATTGACTGAGGTTCAATCCCTGTCACTGACGGAGGTTCAATCCCTGTCACTGACTGAGGGTCAATCCCTGTCACTGACTGAGGCTCAATCACTGTCACTTGCTTACGCTCAATCCGTGTCACTGACTGAGGCTCAATCCATGTCACTGACCTAGATTCAATCCCTATCACTGACTGAGGTTAAATCCCTGTCACTGTCTGAGATTCAATCCCTGTCACTGACTGAGATTCAATCCCGGTCACTGACTAAGGTCCAATCCCTGTCACTGTCTGAGATTCAATCCCTGTCACTGACTAAGGTTCAATACCTGTCACAGACGGAGGTTCAATCCCTGTCACTGACTAAGGTTCAATACCTGTCACTGTCTGAGATTCATTCCCTGTCACAGATTGAGATTCAATCCATGTCACTGATTGAGGTTCAAACCCTGTCACTGGCTGAGATTCAATCCTTGTCACTAACTGAGATTCAATTCCTGTCACTGAATGAGATTCAATCCCTGTCACTGACTGAAGTACAATCCCTGTGACTGAATGAGATTCAATTCCAGTCACTGATTGAGATTCAATCCCAGTCACTGACTGAGATACAATACGTGTCACGGATTGAGGCTCAATCCCTGTCACTGACTCAGGCTCAAACCCTGTCACTGACTGAGGCTCAATCCCTGCCATGGATTGAGGCTCAATCCCTGTCACTGACTGTGGCTGAATCCCTGCCACTGACTGAGATTCAATCCCTGTCACTGACTGAGGTTCAATCCCTGTCAAAGACTGAGATTCAATCCCTGTCACTGTCTGAGATTGAATCCCTGTCACTGACTGAGGCTCAATCCCTGTCACTGATTGAGATTCAATCACTGTACTGACTGAGGTTCAATCCCCGTCACTGACGGAGGTTCAATCCCTGTCACTGTCACTAAGTGAGATTCAATCCCTGTCACTGACTAAGATTCAATCCCTGTCACTGTCTGAGGGTCAATCCCAGTCACTGACTGAGATTCAATCCCTGTCACTGTCTGAGATTCAATCCATGTCACTGATTGAGGTGCAAACCCTGTCACTGGCTGAGATTCAATCCCTGTCACTGTCTGAGATTCATTCCCTGTCACAGATTGAGATTCAATCCCTGTCACTGACTGAGGCTCAATCCCTGTCACTGATTGAGATTCAATCGCTGTCACAGACTGAGGGATAATCCCTGTAACTAGTTGTGGCTCAATCCCTGTCACTGAATGAGGTTCAATCCCTGTCACTTACTGAGGCTCAATCACTGTCACTGACTGAGGCACAATCCCTGTCACTGACTGAGATTCAATCCTTGTCACGGTCTGAGGGTCAATGCCAGTCACTGACTGAGATTGAATCCCTGTCACTAACTGAGATTGAATCCCTGTCACTAACTGAGATTCAATCCCTCTCACTGACTGAGGTTAAATCCCTGTCACAGACTGAGATTCAATCCCTGTCATTGACTGAGGGTCAATACCGGTCATTGACTAATGTTCAATCCCAGTCACTGACTGAGATTCAATCCCTGTCACAGACAGAGATTCAATCCCTTTCACTGTCTGAGATTCAATCCCTGTCACTGACTAAGGTTCAATCCCTGTCACTGACTGAGATTCAATCCCTGTCACTGTCTGAGGGTCAATGCCAGTCACAGACTGAGATTCAATCCCTGTCACTGATTGAGATTCAATCCCAGTCACTGTTTGAAATTCAATCCATGTCACTGACCGAGAGTAGTTCCCTGTCACTGATGTAGGCTCAATCCCAGTCACTGAATGAGGATCGATCCCTGTCACTGATTGAGGCTCAACCCCTGTCACTGACTGCGATTCAATCCCAGTTACAGACTGAGGTTGAATCCCTGTCACTGACTGAGATTCAATCCCTGTCATAAACTGAGGTTTAATCCCAGTCACAGACTGAGATTCAATCCCTGTCACTGACAGAGGTTCAATCCCTGTCACAGACTGAGATTCAATCCATGTCACTGATTGAGGTTCAAACCCTGTCACTGGCTGAGATTCAATCCTTGTCACTAACTGAGATTCAATTCCTGTCACTGAATGAGATTCAATCCCTGTCACTGACTGAAGTACAATCCCTGTGACTGAATGAGATTCAATTCCAGTCACTGATTGAGATTCAATCCCAGTCACTGACTGAGATACAATACGTGTCACGGATTGAGGCTCAATCCCTGTCACTGACTCAGGCTCAAACCCTGTCACTGACTGAGGCTCAATCCCTGCCATGGATTGAGGCTCAATCCCTGTCACTGACTGTGGCTGAATCCCTGCCACTGACTGAGATTCAATCCCTGTCACTGACTGAGGTTCAATCCCTGTCAAAGACTGAGATTCAATCCCTGTCACTGTCTGAGATTGAATCCCTGTCACTGACTGAGGCTCAATCCCTGTCACTGATTGAGATTCAATCACTGTACTGACTGAGGTTCAATCCCCGTCACTGACGGAGGTTCAATCCCTGTCACTGTCACTAAGTGAGATTCAATCCCTGTCACTGACTAAGATTCAATCCCTGTCACTGTCTGAGGGTCAATCCCAGTCACTGACTGAGATTCAATCCCTGTCACTGTCTGAGATTCAATCCATGTCACTGATTGAGGTGCAAACCCTGTCACTGGCTGAGATTCAATCCCTGTCACTGTCTGAGATTCATTCCCTGTCACAGATTGAGATTCAATCCCTGTCACTGACTGAGGCTCAATCCCTGTCACTGATTGAGATTCAATCGCTGTCACAGACTGAGGGATAATCCCTGTAACTAGTTGTGGCTCAATCCCTGTCACTGAATGAGGTTCAATCCCTGTCACTTACTGAGGCTCAATCACTGTCACTGACTGAGGCACAATCCCTGTCACTGACTGAGATTCAATCCTTGTCACGGTCTGAGGGTCAATGCCAGTCACTGACTGAGATTGAATCCCTGTCACTAACTGAGATTGAATCCCTGTCACTAACTGAGATTCAATCCCTCTCACTGACTGAGGTTAAATCCCTGTCACAGACTGAGATTCAATCCCTGTCATTGACTGAGGGTCAATACCGGTCATTGACTAATGTTCAATCCCAGTCACTGACTGAGATTCAATCCCTGTCACAGACAGAGATTCAATCCCTTTCACTGTCTGAGATTCAATCCCTGTCACTGACTAAGGTTCAATCCCTGTCACTGACTGAGATTCAATCCCTGTCACTGTCTGAGGGTCAATGCCAGTCACAGACTGAGATTCAATCCCTGTCACTGATTGAGATTCAATCCCAGTCACTGTTTGAAATTGAATCCCTGTCACTGACTGAGATTCAATCCCTGTCACTGATGTAGGCTCAATCCCAGTCACTGAATGAGGATCGATCCCTGTCACTGATTGAGGCTCAACCCCTGTCACTGACTGCGATTCAATCCCAGTTACAGACTGAGGTTGAATCCCTGTCACTGACTGAGATTCAATCCCTGTCATAAACTGAGGTTTAATCCCAGTCACAGACTGAGATTCAATCCCTGTCACTGACAGAGGTTCAATCCCTGTCACAGACTGAGATTCAATCCATGTCACTGATTGAGGTTCAAACCCTGTCACTGGCTGAGATTCAATCCTTGTCAATGACTGAAGTTCAATCCCTGTCTCTGACGGAGGTTCAATCCCTGTCACTGACTGAGGGTCAAACCTTGTGACTGACTGTGGCTCAATCACTGTCACTTACTTCGGCTCAATCCGTGTCACTGAATGAGACTCAATCCATGTCACTGACTGAGATTCAATCCCTATAACTGACTGAGGTTAAATCCCTGTCACTGTCTGAGATTCAATCCGTGTCACTGACTGAGATTCAATCCCGGTCACTGACTAAGGTCCAATCCCTGTCACTGTCTGAGATTCAATCCCTGTCACTGATTAAGGTTCAATACCTGTCACAGATGGAGGTTCAATCCCTGTCACTGATTGTGATTCAATTCCTGTCACTGTCTGAGGTTCAATCACTGTCACTGACTGAGGTTCAATCCCTGTCACTGGATGAGATTCAATCCCTGTCACTGACTAAGGTTCAATCCCTGTCACTGACTGAGGTTCAATCCCTGTCAATGTCTGAGATTCAATCCCTGTCACTGACTGAGGGTCAATCCCGGTCAGTGACTAAGGATCAATCCCTATCACTGTCTGAGATTCAATCCCTGTCACTGATGGAGGTTCAATCCCTGTCACTGACTGAGATTCAATCCCTGTCACTAACTGAGATTCAATCCCTGTCACTGACTGAGATTCATTCCCTGTCACTGTCTGGGTGTCAAACCCAGTCACTGACTGAGATTCAATCCCTGTCACTGACTGAGGTTCAATCCCTGTCACTGATGGAGGTTCAATACCTGTCACTAAATGAGGGTCAATCCCTGTCACAGACTGAGGTTCAATCCCTGTCACTGGCTGAGATTCAATCCCTGTCACTGACTGAGGGTCAATCCCTGTCACTGATGGAGGATCAATTCCTGTCTCTGACTGATGGTCAAACCCTGTCACTGACTGAGGTTCAATCCCTGTCACTGACTGAGATTCAATCCCTGTCACTGACTGAGATTCAATCCCTGTCACTGTCGGCGGGTCAATCCCAATTAACTGACTGAGATTAAATCCCTGTCACGAACTGAGATTCAATCCCTGTCACTGTCTGAGATTCAATCCGTGTCACTGACTGAGGTTCAATCCCTGTCACTGACTGAGAAACAATCCCTGTCACTGACTGAAGTTCAATCCCTGTCACTGACTGAGATTCAATGCCTGTCACAGACTGAGGGTCAATCCCTGTCACTGACTGAAGGTCAATCACTTTCACTGACTGAAGTTCAATCGCTGTCACTGACGGAGGTTCAATCCGTGTCATTGACTGAGGATCAATCCCTGTCACTGACGGAGGATCAATCCCTGTCACTGACGGAGGATCAATCCCTGTCCCTGACTGAGGTTCAATCCCTGTCACTGACTGAGGGTCAATCCCTGTCACTGACTGAGGTTCAATCCCTGTCACAGACTGAGATTCAATCCCTGTAAGTGGCTGAGATTCAGTCCCTGTCACTGACTGAGGGTCAATCCCTGTCACTGACGGAAGGTCAATTCCTGTCACTGACTGAGGGTCAATCCCTGTCACTGACTGAGGTTCAAACCCTGTCATTTACTGAGGCTCAATCCCTGTCACTAACTGAGATTCAATCCCTGTCACTAACTGAGATTCAATCCCTGTCACTGATTGAGGCTCAAACTCAGTCACTGTCTGAGGGTCAATCCCTGTCACTAACTGAGATTCAATCCCTGTCTCTGACTGAGTCTCAATCCCAGTCACTGACTGAGGATCAATCCCTGTCACTGACGGAGGATCAATCCCTGTCCTTGACTGAGATTCAATCCCTGTCACTGACTGAGGTTCAATCCCTGTCATTTACTGAGGCTTAATCCCTGTCACTGACTGAGGCTCAAACTCAGTCACTGACTGAGGGTCAATCCCTGTCACTAACTGAGATTCAATCCCTGTCACTAACTGAGATTCAATCCCTGTCTCTGACTGAGTCTCAATCCCAGTCACTGACTGAGGATCAATCCCTGTCACTGAAGGTGTATCAATCCCTGTCCTTGACTGAGATTCAATCCCTGTCACTGACTGAGGTTCAATCCCTGTCATTTACTGAGGCTTAATCCCTGTCACTGACTGAGGCTCAATCCCTGTCACTGACTGAGATTCAATACCTGTCACTGACTGAGGCTCAATCCCTGTCACTAACTGAAATTCAATCCCTGTCACTAACTGAGATTCAATCCCAGTCACTGACTGAGGTTCAATCCCTGTCACAGACTGAGATTCAATCCCTGTCACTGTCTGAGATTCATTCCCTGTCCCTGACTGAGATTCAATCCATGTCACTGACTGTGGTTCAATCACTGTCACTGATTGAGGTTCACTCGCTGTCACTGACTAAGGTTCAATCCATGTCACTGATTGAGGTTCAATCCCTGTCACTGGCTGAGAATCACTTCCTGTCACCTACTGAGGCGCAATCCCTGTCACTGACTGACGTTCAATCCCTGTCACAGACTGAGGTTCAATCCCTGTCACTGTCTGAGATTCAATCCCTGTCACTGACTGAGGGTCAATCCCGGTCAGTGACTAAGGATCAATCCCTGCCACTGACTGAGGTTCAATCCCTGTCACTGTCTGAGATTCAATCCCTGTCACTGACTGAGGGTCAATCCCGGTCAGTGACTAAGGATCAATCCCTGCCACTGACTGAGGTTCAATCCCTGTCACAGACTGAGATTGAGTCCATGTCACTGACTGAGATTCATTCCCTGTCACTGTTTGGGTGTCAATCCCAGTCACTGACTGAGATTCAATCCCTGTCACTGACTGAGATTCAATCCCTGTCACTGACTGAGGTTCAATCCCTGTCACAGACTGAGATTCAATCCCTGTCACTGTCGGCGGGTCAATCCCAATTAACTGACTGAGATTAAATCCCTGTCACGAACTGAGATTCAATCCCTGTCACTGTCTGAGATTCAATCCGTGTCACTGACTGAGGTTCAATCCCTGTCACTGACTGAGAAACAATCCCTGTCACTGACTGAAGTTCAATCCCTGTCTCTGATTGAGATTCAATCCCTGTCACAGACTGAGGATCAATCCCTGTCCCTGACTGAGATTCAATCCCTGTCACTGACTGAGATTCAATCCCTTTCACTTAGTGAGGCTCAATCCCTGTCACTGACTGAGGCTCAATACCTGTCACTGATGGAGGATCAATTCCTGTCATTGACTGAGGTTCAATCCCTGTCACTGACGGAGGATCAATCCCTGTCCCTGACTGAGATTCAATCCCTGTCACTGACTGAGATTCAATCCCTGTCACTTACTGAGGCTCAATCCCTGTCACTGACTGAGGCTCAATACCTGTCACTGACTGACATTCAATCCCTGTCACTGACTGAGATTCAATCCCTGTCACTTACTGAGGCTCAATCCCTGTCACTGACAGAGGCTCAATACCTGTCACTGATGGAGGATCAATTCCTGTCACTGACTGAAGGTCAATCACAGTCACTGACTGAGGTACGATCCCTGTCACTGACGGAGGTTCAATCCCTGTCCCTGACTGAGATTCAATCCCTGTCACTGACTGAGGTTCAATCCCTGTCATTTACTGAGGCTCAATCCCTGTCACCGACTGAGATTCAATCCCTGTCACTAACTGAGTTTCAATCCCAGTCACTGACTGAGGCTCAATCCCTGTCACTGACTGTGATTCAATCCCTGTCACACACTGTGGTTCAATCCCTGTCACAGACAGAGATTCAATCCCTGTCACTGTCTGAGATTCAATCCCTGTCACTGACTGAGATTCAATCCAAGTCACTGACTGAGGTTCAATCACTGTCACTGATTGAGTTTCAATCCCAGTCACTGACTAAGGTTCAATCCCTGTCACTGACTGAGATTCAATCCCTGTCACTGACTGAGATTCTCTTCCGTGTCACTGACTGAGGTTAAATCCCTGTCACTGTCTGAGATTCAATCCCTGTCACTGACTGAGATTCAATCCCGGTCACTGACTAAGGTCCAATCCCTGTCACTGTCTGAGATTCAATCCCTGTCACTGACTAAGGTTCAATACCTGTCACTGAGATTCATTCCCTGTCACAGATTGAGATTCAATCCATGTCACTGATTGAGGTTCAAACCCTGTCACTGGCTGAGATTCAATCCTTGTCACTAACAGAGATTCAATTCCTGTCACTGAATGAGATTCAATCCCTGTCACTGACTGAAGTACAATCCCTGTCACTGACTGAGATACAATACGTGTCACGGATTGAGGCTCAATCCCTGTCACTGACTGAGGCTCAAACCCTGTCACTGACTGAGGCTCAATCCCTGTCACGGATTGAGGCTCAATCCCTGTCACTGACTGTGGCTGAATCCCTGCCACTGACTGAGATTCAATCCCTGTCACTGACTGAGGTTCAATCCCTGTCAAAGACTGAGATTCAATCCCTGTCACTGTCTGAGATTGAATCCCTGTCACTGACTGAGGCTCAATCCCTGTCACTGATTGAGATTCAATCACTGTACTGACTGAGGTTCAAACCCCGTCACTGACGGAGGTTCAGTCCCTGTCACTGTCACTAAGTGAGATTCAATCCCTGTCACTGACTAAGATTCAATCCCTGTCACTGTCTGAGGGTCAATCCCAGTCACTGACTGAGATTCAATCCCTGTCACTGTCTGAGATTCAATCCATGTCACTGATTGAGGTGAAAACCCTGTCACTGGCTGAGATTCAATCCCTGTCACTGTCTGAGATTCATTCCCTGTCACAGATTGAGATTCAATCCCTGTCACTGACTGAGGCTCAATCCCTGTCACTGATTGAGATTCAATCGCTGTCACAGACTGAGGGATAATCCCTGTAACTAGTTGTGGCTCAATCCCTGTCACTGAATGAGGTTCAATCCCTGTCACTTACTGAGGCTCAATCACTGTCACTGACTGAGGCACAATCCCTGTCACTGACTGAGATTCAATCCTTGTCACGGTCTGAGGGTCAATGCCAGTCACTGACTGAGATTGAATCCCTGTCACTAACTGAGATTCAATCCCTCTCACTGACTGAGGTTAAATCCCTGTCACAGACTGAGATTCAATCCCTGTCATTGACTGAGGGTCAATACCGGTCATTGACTAATGTTCAATCCCAGTCACTGACTGAGATTCAATCCCTGTCACAGACAGAGATTCAATCCCTTTCACTGTATGAGATTCAATCCCTGTCACTGACTAAGCTTCAATCCCTGTCACTGACTGAGATTCAATCCCTGTCACTGTCTGAGGGTCAATGCCAGTCACTGACTGAGATTGCATCCCTGTCACTAACTGAGATTCAATCCCTGTCACTGACTGAGGTTCAATCCCTGTCACAGACTGAGATTCAATCCCTGTCACTGATTGAGATTCAATCCCAGTCACTGTTTGAGATTCAATCCATGTCACTGACCGAGATTAGTTCCCTGTCACTGACTGAGATTGAATCCCTGTCACTGACTGAGATTCAATCCCTGTCACTGATGTAGGCTCAATCCCAGTCACTGAATGAGGATCGATCCCTGTCACTGATTGAGGCTCAACCCCTGTCACTGACTGCGATTCAATCCCAGTTACAGACTGAGGTTGAATCCCTGTCACTGACTGAGATTCAATCCCTGTCATAAACTGAGGTTTAATCCCAGTCACAGACTGAGATTCAATCCCTGTCACTGACAGAGGTTCAATCCCTGTCACAGACTGAGATTCAATCCCTGTCACTGTCTGAGATTCATTCCCTGTCACAGACTGAGATTCAATCCATGTCACTGATTGAGGTTCAAACCCTGTCACTGGCTGAGATTCAATCCTTGTCAATGACTGAAGTTCAATCCCTGTCTCTGACGGAGGTTCAATCCCTGTCACTGACTGAGGGTCAATCCTTGTGACTGACTGTGGCTCAATCACTGTCACTTACTTCGGCTCAATCCGTGTCACTGACTGAGACTCAATCCATGTCACTGACTGAGATTCAATCCCTATAACTGACTGAGGTTAAATCCCTGTCACTGTCTGAGATTCAATCCGTGTCACTGACTGAGATTCAATCCCTGTCACTGACTAAGGTTCAATACCTGTCACAGATGGAGGTTCAATCCCTGTCACTGATTGTGATTCAATTCCTGTCACTGTCTGAGGTTCAATCACTGTCACTGACTGAGGTTCAATCCCTGTCACTGGATGAGATTCAATCCCTGTCACTGACTAAGGTTCAATCCCTGTCACTGACTGAGGTTCAATCCCTGTCAATGTCTGAGATTCAATCCCTGTCACTGACTGAGGGTCAATCCCGGTCAGTGACTAAGGATCAATCCCTATCACTGTCTGAGATTCAATCCCTGTCACTGATGGAGGTTCAATCCCTGTCACTGACTGAGATTCAATCCCTGTCACTAACTGAGATTCAATCCCTGTCACTGACTGAGATTCATTCCCTGTCACTGTCTGGGTGTCAATCCCAGTCACTGACTGAGATTCAATCCCTGTCACTGACTGAGGTTCAATCCCTGTCACTGATGGAGGTTCAATCCCTGTCACTAAATGAGGGTCAATCCCTGTCACAGACTGAGGTTCAATCCCTGTCACTGGCTGAGATTCAATCCCTGTCACTGACTGAGGGTCAATCCCTGTCACTGATGGAGGATCAATTCCTGTCTCTGACTGATGGTCAAACCCTGTCACTGACTGAGGTTCAATCCCTGTCACTGACTGAGATTCAATCCCTGTCACTGACTGAGATTCAATCCCTGTCAATGTCGGCGGGTCAATCCCAATTAACTGACTGAGATTAAATCCCTGTCACGAACTGAGATTCAATCCCTGTCACTGTCTGAGATTCAATCCGTGTCACTGACTGAGGTTCAATCCCTGTCACTGACTGAGAAACAATCCCTGTCACTGACTGAAGTTCAATCCCTGTCACTGATTGAGATTCAATGCCTGTCACAGACTGAGGGTCAATCCCTGTCACTGACTGAAGGTCAATCACTTTCACTGACTGAAGTTCAATCGCTGTCACTGACGGAGGTTCAATCCGTGTCATTGACTGAGGGTCAATCCCTGTCACTGACGGAGGATCAATCCCTGTCCCTGACTGAGATTCAATCCCTGTCACTGACTGAGGTTCAATCCCTGTCACTGACTGAGGGTCAATCCCTGTCACTGACTGAGGTTCAATCCCTGTCACAGACTGAGATTCAATCACTGTCACTGACTGAGGTTCAATCCCTGTAAGTGGCTGAGATTCAATCCCTGTCACTGACTGAGGGTCAATCCCTGTCACTGACGGAAGGTCAATTCCTGTCACTGACTGAGGGTCAATCCCTGTCACTGACTGAGGTTCAATCCCTGTCATTTACTGAGGCTCAATCCCTGTCACTAACTGAGATTCAATCCCTGTCACTAACTGAGATTCAATCCCTGTCACTGATTGAGGCTCAAACTCAGTCACTGACTGAGGGTCAATCCCTGTCACTAACTGAGATTCAATCCCTGTCTCTGACTGAGTCTCAATCCCAGTCACTGACTGAGGATCAATCCCTGTCACTGACGGAGGATCAATCCCTGTCCTTGACTGAGATTCAATCCCTGTCACTGACTGAGGTTCAATCCCTGTCATTTACTGAGGCTTAATCCCTGTCACTGACTGAGGCTCAAACTCAGTTACTGACTGAGGGTCAATCCCTGTCACTAACTGAGATTCAATCCCTGTCACTAACTGAGATTCAATCCCTGTCTCTGACTGAGTCTCAATCCCAGTCACTGACTGAGGATCAATCCCTGTCACTGACGGAGGATCAATCCCTGTCCTTGACTGAGATTCAATCCCTGTCACTGACTGAGGTTCAATCCCTGTCATTTACTGAGGCTTAATCCCTGTCACTGACTGAGGCTCAATCCCTGTCACTGACTGAGATTCAATACCTGTCACTGACTGAGGCTCAATCCCTGTCACTAACTGAAATTCAATCCCTGTCACTAACTGAGATTCAATCCCAGTCACTGACTGAGGCTCAATCCCTGTCACTGACTGAGGTTCAATCCCTGTCATTTACTGAGGCTTAATCCCTGTCACTGACTGAGGCTCAATCCCTGTCACTGACTGAGATTCAATACCTGTCACTGACTGAGGCTCAATCCCTGTCACTAACTGAAATTCAATCCCTGTCACTAACTGAGATTCAATCCCAGTCACTGACTGAGGATCAATCCCTGTCACTGACGGAGGATCAATCCCTGTCCTTGACTGAGATTCAATCCCTGTCACTGACTGAGGTTCAATCCCTGTCATTTACTGAGGCTTAATCCCTGTCACTGACTGAGGCTCAATCCCAATCACTGACTGAGGTTCAATCCCTGTCACAGACTGAGATTCAATCCCTGTCACTGTCTGAGATTCATTCCCTGTCCCTGACTGAGATTCAATCCATGTCACTGACTGTGGTTCAATCACTGTCACTGATTGAGGTTCACTCGCTGTCACTGACTAAGGTTCAATAAATGTCACTGATTGAGGTTCAATCCCTGTCACTGGCTGAGAATCACTTCCTGTCACCTACTGAGGCGCAATCCCTGTCACTGACTGACGTTCAATCCCTGTCACAGACTGAGGTTCAATCCCTGTCACTGTCTGAGATTCAATCCCTGTCACTGACTGAGGGTCAATCCCGGTCAGTGACTAAGGATCAATCCCTGCCACTGACTGAGGTTCAATCCCTGTCACAGACTGAGATTGAGTCCATGTCACTGACTGAGATTCATTCCCTGTCACTGTTTGGGTGTCAATCCCAGTCACTGACTGAGATTCAATCCCTGTCACTGACTGAGATTCAATCCCTGTCACTGACTGAGGTTCAATACCTGTCACAGACTGAGATTCAATCCCTGTCACTGTCGGCGGGTCAATCCCAATTAACTGACTGAGATTAAATCCCTGTCACGAACTGAGATTCAATCCCTGTCACTGTCTGAGATTCAATCCGTGTCACTGACTGAGGTTCAATCCCTGTCACTGACTGAGAAACAATCCCTGTCACTGACTGAAGTTCAATCCCTGTCACTGATTGAGATTCAATCCCTGTCACAGACTGAGGATCAATCCCTGTCCCTGACTGAGATTCAATCCCTGTCACTGACTGAGATTCAATCCCTGTCACTTACTGAGGCTCAATCCCTGTCACTGACTGAGGCTCAATACCTGTCACTGATGGAGGATCAATCCCTGTCATTGAATGAGGTTCAATCCCTGTCACTGACGGAGGATCAATCCCTGTCCCTGACTGAGATTCAATCCCTGTCACTGACTGAGATTCAATCCCTGTCACTGACTGAGGCTCAATCCCTGTCACTGACTGAGGCTCAATACCGGTCACTGATGGAGGATCAATTCCTGTCACTGACTGAAGGTCAATCACAGTCACTGACTGAGGTACGATCCCTGTCACTGACGGAGGTTCAATCCCTGTCCCTGACTGAGATTCAATCCCAGTCACTGACTGAGGTTCAATCCCTGTCATTTACTGAGGCTCAATCCCTGTCACCGACTGAGATTCAATGCCTGTCACTGACTGAGGCTCAATTCCTGTCACAGACTGAGATTCAATCCCTGTCACTAACTGAGTTTCAATCCCAGTCACTGACTGAGGCTCAATCCCTGTCACTGACTGTGATTCAATCCCTGTCACACACTGTGGTTCAATCCCTGTCACAGACAGAGATTCAATCCCTGTCACTGTCTGAGATTCAATCCCTGTCACTGACTGAGATTCAATCCATGTCACTGACTGAGGTTCAATCACTGTCACTGATTGAGGTTCAATCCCAGTCACTGACTAAGGTTCAATCCCTGTCACTGACTGAGATTCAATCCCTGTCACTGACTGAGATTCAATTCCTGTCACTGAATGAGATTCAATCCCTGTCACTGACTGAGATTCAATCCCTGTCACTGACTGAGGTTCAATCACTGTCACAGATTGAGGTTCAATCCCAGTCACTGACTAAGGTTCAATCCCTGTCACTGACTGAGATTCAATCCCTGTCACTGACTGAGATTCAATTCCTGTCAATGAATGAGATTCAATCCCTGTCACTGACTGAGATTCAATCCCTGTCACTGACTGAGATTCTATTCCAGTCACTGATTGAGATTCAACCCCTGTCACTGACTGAGATACAATACATGTCACTGACTGAGGATCAAACCCTGTCCCAGACTGAGGCTCAATTCCTGTCATGGATTGAGATTCAATCCCTGTCACTGACTGAGTTCAATCCTTGTCAAAGACTGAGATTCAATCCCTGTCACTGTATGAGATGGATTCCCTGTCACTGACTGCGATTCAATCATAGTCACTGACTGAGTTTCAATCCCTGTCACTGACTGAGGCTCAATCCCTGTCACTGATTGAGATTCAATCGCTGTCACTGACTGAGGGATAATCCCTGTAACTATTTGTGGCTCAATCCCTGTCACCAACTGAGATTCAATCCCTGTCACTGACTGAGATTCCATCCCTGTCACTGTCTGGAGGTTATTCCCAGACACTGACTGAGATTCAATTGCTGTCACTAACTGAAAATCAATCCCTGTCACTGACGGAGGTTCAATCCCTGTCACTGACTGAGATTCAATCCCTGTCATTGACTGAGGTTCAATCCCTGTCACTGACTGTGATTCAATCCCTGTCACTGGCTGAGGTACAATCCCTGTCACAGACTGAAGGTCAATCACTGTCACTGACTGAGGTTCAATTCCTGTCACTGACTGAGATTCAACCCCTGTCACTGACTGCGACTCAATACCAATCACTGACTGAGTTTTAATCCCTGTCACTGACTGAGATTCAATCCAAGTCACAGACTGAGGTTCAATCACAGTCACTGACTGAGGTTCAATCCCTGTCACTGACTAATGTTCAATCCCTGTCACTGACTGAGATTCAATCCATGTCACTGTTTGAGGTTCAATCCCTGTCACTGACTGAGGCTCTATCCTTGTCACTGACGGAGGATCAATACCTGTCACTTACTGAGGGTCAATCTCTGTCACTGACTGAGGTTCAATTCCTGTCACTGACTGACGCTCAATCCCTGTCACTGACTGAGGTTCAATCCCTGTCACTGACTGAGATTCAATCCCTGTCACTGTCTTTGGGTCAATGCCAGTCACTGACTGAGATTGAATCCCTGTCACAGACTGAGATTCAATCCCTGTCACCAACTGAGATTCAATCCCAGTCACTGACTGAGATTAAATCCCTGTCACTGTCTGAGGGTTGATCCCTGTCACTGACGAAGTATCAATACCTGTCACTGACTGAGGGTCAATCCCTGTCACAGACTGAGGTTCAATTCCTGTCACTGACTGAGGTTCAATCCGTGTCACAGACTGAGATTCAATCCCTGTCACTGTCTGAGATTCAATCCCTGTCACTGACTGAGGCTCAATCCCTGTCACTGACGGAGGATCAATACCTGTCACTGACTGAGGTTCAATTCCTGGCACTAACAGAGGCTCAATCCCTGTCACTGTCTGAGATTCAATCCCTGTCACTGACTGAGGTTAAATTCCTGTCACAGACTGAGATTCAATCACTGTCACTGACTGAGGTTCAATCCCTGTCACTGGCTGAGATTCAATCCCTGTCACTGACTAAGGTTCAATCCCTGTCACTGACGTAGCTTCAATCCCTGTCACTGACTGAGGTTCAATCCCTGTCACTTACTGAGGTTCAATCCCTGTCACTGGCTGAGATTCAATCCCTGTCACTGACTAAGGTTCAATCCCTGTCACTGACGTAGGTTCAATCCCTGTCACTGACGGAGGTTCAATCCCTGTCACTGACTGAGGTTCAATCCCTGTCACAGACTGAGGTTCAATCCCTGTCACTGACTGAGATTCAATCCCTGTCACTGACTAAGGTTCAATCCCTGTCACTGACGTAGCTTCAATCCCTGTCACTTACTGAGGTTCAATCCCTGTCACTGGCTGAGATTCAATCCCTGTCACTGACTAAGGTTCAATCCCTGTCACTGACGTAGGTTCAATCCCTGTCACTGACGGAGGTTCAATCCCTGTCACTGACTGAGGTTCAATCCCTGTCACAGACTGAGGTTCAATCCCTGTCACAGGCTGAGATTCAATCCCTGTCACTGACTAAGGTTCAATCCCTGTCACTGACGTAGCTTCAATCCCTGTCACTGACTGAGGTTCAATCCCTGTCACTTACTGAGGTTCAATCCCTGTCACTGGCTGAGATTCAATCCCTGTCACTGACTAAGGTTCAATCCCTGTCACTGACGTAGGTTCAATCCCTGTCACTGACGGAGGTTCAATCCCTGTCACTTACTGAGGGTCAATCCCTGTCACTGATGGAGGATCAATCCCTGTCACTGACTGAGATTCAATCCCTGTCACTTACTGAGGCTCAATCCCTGTCACTGACTGAGGCTCAATACCTGTCACTGATGGAGGATCAATTCCTGTCATTGACTGAGGTTCAATCCCTGTCACTGACGGAGGATCAATCCCTGTCCCTGACTGAGATTCAATCCCTGTCACTGACTGAGATTCAATCCCTGTCACTTACTGAGGCTCAATCCCTGTCACTGACTGAGGCTCAATACCTGTCACTGACTGACATTCAATCCCTGTCACTGACTGAGATTCAATCCCTGTCACTTACTGAGGCTCAATCCCTGTCACTGACAGAGGCTCAATACCTGTCACTGATGGAGGATCAATTCCTGTCACTGACTGAAGGTCAATCACAGTCACTGACTGAGGTACGATCCCTGTCACTGACGGAGGTTCAATCCCTGTCCCTGACTGAGATTCAATCCCTGTCACTGACTGAGGTTCAATCCCTGTCATTTACTGAGGCTCAATCCCTGTCACCGACTGAGATTCAATGCCTGTCACTGACTGAGGCTCAATTCCTGTCACAGACTGAGATTCAATCCCTGTCACTAACTGAGTTTCAATCCCAGTCACTGACTGAGGCTCAATCCCTGTCACTGACTGTGATTCAATCCCTGTCACACACTGTGGTTTAATCCCTGTCACAGACAGAGATTCAATCCCTGTCACTGTCTGAGATTCAATCCCTGTCACTGACTGAGATTCAATCCATGTCACTGACTGAGGTTCAATCACTGTCACTGATTGAGGTTCAATCCCAGTCACTGACTAAGGTTCAATCCCTGTCACTGACTGAGATTCAATCCCTGTCACTGACTGAGATTCAATTCCTGTCACTGAATGAGATTCAATCCCTGTCACTGACTGAGATTCAATCCCTGTCACTGACTGAGGTTCAATCACTGTCACAGATTGAGGTTCAATCCCAGTCACTGACTAAGGTTCAATCCCTGTCACTGACTGAGATTCAATCCCTGTCACTGACTGAGATTCAATTCCTGTCAACGAATGAGATTCAATCCCTGTCACTGACTGAGATTCAATCCCTGTCACTGACTGAGATTCTATTCCAGTCACTGATTGAGATTCAACCCCTGTCACTGACTGAGATACAATACATGTCACTGACTGAGGATCAAACCCTGTCCCAGACTGAGGCTCAATTCCTGTCATGGATTGAGATTCAATCCCTGTCACTGACTGAGTTCAATCCTTGTCAAAGACTGAGATTCAATCCCTGTCACTAAATGAGGGTCAATCCCTGTCACAGACTGAGGTTCAATCCCTGTCACTGGCTGAGATTCAATCCCTGTCACTGACTGAGGGTCAATCCCTGTCACTGATGGAGGATCAATTCCTGTCTCTGACTGATGGTCAATCCCTGTCACTGACTGAGCTTCAATCCCTGTCACTGACTGAGATTCAATCCCTGTCACTGACTGAGATTCAATCCCTGTCACTGTTGGCGGGTCAATCCCAATTGACTGACTGAGATTAAATCCCTGTCACTAACTGAGATTCAATCCCTGTCACTGTCTGAGATTCAATCCGTGTCACTGACTGAGGTTCAATCCCTGTCACTGACTGAGAAACAGTCCCTGTCACTGACTGAAGTTCAATCCCTGTCTTTGACTGAGATTCAATGCCTGTCACAGACTGAGGGTCAATCCCTGTCACTGACTGAAGGTCAATCACTTTCACTGACTGAAGTTCAATCGCTGTCACTGACGGAGGTTCAATCCGTGTCATTGACTGAGGGTCAATCCCTGTCACTGACGGAGGATCAATCCCTGTCCCTGACTGAGATTCAATCCCTGTCACTGACTGAGGTTCAATCCCTGTCACTGACTGAGGGTCAATCCCTGTCACTGACTGAGGTTCAATCCCTGTCACAGACTGAGATTCAATCACTGTCACTGACTGAGGTTCAATCCCTGTAAGTGGCTGAGATTCAATCCCTGTCACTGACTGAGGGTCAATCCCTGTCACTGACGGAAGGTCAATTCCTGTCACTGACTGAGGGTCAATCCCTGTCACTGACTGAGGTTCAATCCCTGTCATTTACTGAGGCTCAATCCCTGTCACTAACTGAGATTTAATCCCTGTCACTGACTGAGGCTCAAACTCAGTCACTGACTGAGGGTCAATCCCTGTCACTCACGGAGGATCAATTCCTGTCACTAACTGAGATTCAATCCCTGTCACTAACTGAGATTCAATCCCTGTCTCTGACTGAGTCTCAATCCCAGTCACTGACTGAGGATCAATCCCTGTCACTGACGGAGGATCAATCCCTGTCCTTGACTGAGATTCAATCCCTGTCACTGACTGAGGTTCAATCCCTGTCATTTACTGAGGCTCAATCCCTGTCACTGACGGAGATTCAATCCCTGTCACTGACTGAGATTCAATCCCTGTCACTGTCGGCGGGTCAATCCCAATTAACTGACTGAGATTAAATCCCTGTCACTAACTGAGATTCAATCCCTGTCACTGTCTGAGATTCAATCCGTGTCACTGACTGAGGTTCAATCCCTGTCACTGACTGAGAAACAATCCCTGTCACTGACTGAAGTTCAATCCCTGTCACTGACTGAGATTCAATGCCTGTCACAGACTGAGGGTCAATCCCTGTCACTGACTGAAGGTCAATCACTTTCACTGACTGAAGTTCAATCGCTGTCACTGACGGAGGTTCAATCCGTGTCATTGACTGAGGGTCAATCCCTGTCACTGACGGAGGATCAATCCCTGTCCCTGACTGAGATTCAATCCCTGTCACTGACTGAGGTTCAATCCCTGTCACTGACTGAGGGTCAATCCCTGTCACAGACTGAGATTCAATCACTGTCACTGACTGAGGTTCAATCCCTGTAAGTGGCTGAGATTCAATCCCTGTCACAGACTGAGGGTCAATCCCTGTCACTGACGGAAGGTCAATTCCTGTCACTGACTGAGGGTCAATCCCTGTCACTGACTGAGGTTCAATCCCTGTCATTTACTGAGGCTCAATCCCTGTCACTAACTGAGATTTAATCCCTGTCACTGACTGAGGCTCAAACTCAGTCACTGACTGAGGGTCAATCCCTGTCACTCACGGAGGATCAATTCCTGTCACTAACTGAGATTCAATCCCTGTCACTAACTGAGATTCAATCCCTGTCTCTGACTGAGTCTCAATCCCAGTCACTGACTGAGGATCAATCCCTGTCACTGACGGAGGATCAATCCCTGTCCTTGACTGAGATTCAATCCCTGTCACTGACTGAGGTTCAATCCCTGTCATTTACTGAGGCTCAATCCCTGTCACTAACTGAGATTCAATCCCAATCACTGACTGAGGTTCAATCCCTGTCACAGACTGAGATTCAATCCCTGTCACTGTCTGAGATTCATTCCCTGTCACTGACTAAGGTTCAATCCATGTCACTGATTGAGGTTCAATCCCTGTCACTGGCTGAGATTCACTTCCTGTCGCCGACTGAGGCGCAATCCCTGTCACTGACTGACGTTCAATTCCTGTCACAGACTGAGATTCAATCAATGTCACTGACTGAGGTTCAATCCCTGTCACTGACTGAGGTTCAATCCCTGTCACTGACTGAGGTTCAATCCCTGTCACTGTCCGAGATTCAATCCCTCTCACTGACTGAGGGTCAATCCCGGTCAGTGACGAAGGATCAATCCCTGCCACTGACTGAGGTTCAATCCCTGTCACAGACTGAGATTGAGTCCATGTCACTGACTGAGATTCATTCCCTGTCACTGTTTGGGTGTCAATCCCAGTCACTGACTGAGGCTCAATCCCTGTCATTAACTGAGATTCAATCCCTGTCTCTGACTGAGGCTCAATCCCTGTCACTGACTGAGGCTCAATCCCTGTCAGTGACTGAAGGTCAATCACTGTCACTGACTGAGGTTCAATCCCTGTCACAGTTTGAGATTCAATAACTGTCACTGACTGAGGTTCAATCCCTGGAAGTGGCTGAGATTCAATCCCTGTCACTTACTGAGGGTCAATCCCTGTCACTGATGGAGGATCAATTCCTGTCACTGACTGAAGGTCAATCACAGTCACTGACTGAGGTACGATCCCTGTCACTGACGGAGGTTCAATCCCTGTCACTAATTGAGGGTCAATCCGTGTTACTGACTGAGGTTCAATCCCTGTCACAGACTGAGATTCAATCCCTGTCATTGATGGAGGATCAATCCCTGTCTCTGACTGAGATTCAATCCCTGTCACTGACTGAGGTTCAATCCCTGTCATTTACTGAGGCTCAATCCCTGTCACCGACTGAGATTCAATGCCTGTCACTGACTGAGGCTCAATTCCTGTCACAGACTGAGATTCAATCCCTGTCACTGACTGAGGGTCAATCCCTGTCACTGACTGAGGTTCAATCCCTGTCACAGACTGAGATTCAATCACTGTCACTGACTGAGGTTCAATCCCTGTAAGTGGCTGAGATTCAATCCCTGTCACTGACTGTGGGTCAATCCCTGTCACTGACGGAAGGTCAATTCCTGTCACTGACTGTTTTAAAAAATTCTCAAGGTCAGGTTCGTAGGAGAGTAGTCTGACACAGAACAAACGACCAAGAGGCGAGTCTGCTAGAATATGGGCATTTTATTCCCCGCAGCGTCGCCACAACGGGTCTGGCTTATACTCACTCGACATGTTACCGGAACTGGGAGCCGTCAGTTCTCGTAGAGCGGTTGCCAACAACCCACGCTCGGCGGTTAAACGTAACCCCGGAGCAGACTCACCGAACTGGAGACTTTTCCAGCTGATATACTCTTTTCCAGATATAAACATTCATGTGAACAGCAGAGCAAGGCTAAAAAACACATTCGATTCTGGTTACATACAGATAAGAAGATTCACACGGGGAGGTGTGTAATAAGATTCACACGGGACTAAGCAACACCTCCATTCCGGTTAGATTCACACATGTATTGGGACATAATTTTTAACCGTTTCACCACATTCCACTGCTTGGAATTTTACACCACATTCCACTGCTTGGCCCAATACATGTGTTACATTATGATTCACACATGTATTGGGACATAATTTTACACCACATTCCACTGCTTGGCCCAATACATGTGTTACATTATGCTTAATTCAGTTCAATTCGTTTCAGTTAATTTCAGTTCAGTCAATTCAGTGTAGTTCAATTCAGCTCAGTTCAGGTCTGTTCAGTTCAATTCAATTGTGTTCAATTCAGTTCCGTCCATTTCAATTCAATTTAGCTCAGTTCCATTTTGTTCCGTTCAATTTGATTCACTTCAGTTCCACTCAGTTCAGTTCAGTTCAATCCCATTCAATTCTGTTAACTCCGCTTCAGCTTTTTGGACATGCCCACATCCTCCGCTGTACCCCAGGCAAGGGGTTCTTCGGCAGGACTGGGATCCTCTCTCAAACAAACTGCCACGTACATGCCCACATCCATGCCATCCCGGGACGGTCGGGACCTCCACAGTTTGTTCTTCTGGTTTCTTAGTCTTTTTCCAAAACATTGTTCTGTATCAAAATCTCTCCTCAATTGCGATTGATCCTGCCGACTACGCCAAATGTTTTAAAAAATTCTCAAGGTCAGGTTCGTAGGAGAGTAGTCTGACACAGAACAAACGACCAAGAGGCGAGTCTGCTAGAATATGGGCATTTTATTCCCCGCAGCGTCGCCACAACGGGTCTGGCTTATACTCACTCGACATGTTACCGGAACTGGGAGCCGTCAGTTCTCGTAGAGTGGTTGCCAACAACCCACGCTCGGCTGTTAAACGTAACCCCGGAGCAGACTCACCGAACTGGAGACTTTTCCAGCTGATATACTCTTTTCCAGATATAAACATTCATGTGAACAGCAGAGCAAGGCTAAAAAACACATTCGATTCTGGTTACATACAGATAAGAAGATTCACACGGGGAGGTGTGTAATAAGATTCACACGGGACTAAGCAACACCTCCATTCCGGTTAGATTCACACATGTATTGGGACATAATTTTTAACCGTTTCACCACATTCCACTGCTTGGAATTTTACACCACACTGACTGAGGGTCAATCCCTGTCACTGACTGAGGTTCAATCCCTGTCATTTACTGAGGCTCAATCCCTGTCACTAACTGAGATTCAATCCCTGTCACTAACTGAGATTCAATCCCTGTCACTGACTGAGGCTCAAACTCAGTCACTGACTGAGGGTCAATCCCTGTCACTCACGGAGCATCAATTCCTGTCACTAATTGAGATTCAATCCCTGTCACTAACTGAGATTCAATCCCTGTCTCTGACTGAGTCTCAATCCCAGTCACTGACTGAGGATCAATCCCTGTCACTGACGGAGGATCAATCCCTGTCCTTGACTGAGATTCAATCCCTGTCACTGACTGAGGTTCAAACCCTGTCATTTACTGAGGCTCAATCCCTGTCACTGACTGAGGCTCAATCCCTGTCACTGACTGAGATTCAATACCTGTCACTGACTGAGGCTCAATCCCAGTCACTAACTGAGATTCAATCCCTGTCACTAACTGAGATTCAATCCCAGTCACTGACTGAGGCTCAATCCCTGTCACTGACTGAGATTCAATACCAATCACTGACTGAGGTTCAATCCCTGTCACAGACTGAGATTCAATCCCTGTCACTGTCTGAGATTCATTCCCTGTCCCTGACTGAGATTCAATCCATGTCACTGACTGTGGTTCAATCACTGTCACTGATTGAGGTTCACTCGCTGTCACTGACTAAGGTTCAATCCATGTCACTGATTGAGGTTCAATCCCTGTCACTGGCTGAGATTCACTTCCTGTCACCTACTGAGGCGCAATCCCTGTCACTGACTGACGTTCAATTCCTGTCACAGACTGAGATTCAATCAATGTCACTGACTGAGGTTCAATCCCTGTCACTGACTGAGGTTCAATCCCTGTCACTGACTGAGGTTCAATCCCTGTCACTGTCTGAGATTCAATCCCTCTCACTGACTGAGGGTCAATCCCGGTCAGTGACTAAGGATCAATCCCTGCCATTGACTGAGGTTCAATCCCTGTCACAGACTGAGATTGAGTCCATGTCACTGACTGAGATTCATTCCCTGTCACTGTTTGGGTGTCAATCCCAGTCACTGACTGAGATTCAATCCCTGTCACTGACTGAGTTTCAATCCCTGTCACTGACTGAGGTTCAATCCCTGTCACAGACTGAGATTCAATCCCTGTCTCTGACTGAGGCTCAATCCCTGTCACTGACTGAGGCTCAATCCCTGTCAGTGACTGAAGGTCAATCACTGTCACTGACTGAGGTTCAATCCCTGTCACAGACTGAGATTCAATAACTGTCACTGACTGAGGTTCAATCCCTGTAAGTGGCTGAGATTCAATCCCTGTCACTTACTGAGGGTCAATCCCTGTCACTGATGGAGGATCAATCCCTGTCACTGACTGAGGTTCAATCCCTGTCACTGAGGGAGGATCAATCCCTGTCCCTGACTGAGATTCAATCCCTGTCACTGACTGAGATTCAATCCCTGCCACTTACTGAGGCTCAATCCCTGTCACTGACTGAGGCTCAATACCTGTCACTGATGGAGGATCAATTCCTGTCACTGACTGAGGTTCAATCCCTGTCACTGACGGAGGATCAATCCCTGTCCCTGACTGAGATTCAATCCCTGTCACTGACTGAGATTCAATCCCTGTCACTTACTGAGGCTCAATCCCTGTCACTGACTGAGGCTCAATACCTGTCACTGACTGAGATTCAATCCCTGTCACTGACTGAGATTCAATCCCTGTCACTTACTGAGGCTCAATCCCTGTCACTGACAGAGGCTCAATACCTGTCACTGATGGAGGATCAATTCCAGTCACTGACTGAAGGTCAATCACAGTCACTGACTGAGGTACAATCCCTGTCACTGACGGAGGTTCAATCCCTGTCACTAATTGAGGGTCAATCCGTGTTACTGACTGAGGTTCAATCCCTGTCACAGACTGAGATTCAATCACTGTCACTGACTGAGATTCAATCCCTGTCACTGACTGAGGTTCAATCCCTGTCATTTACTGAGGCTCAATCCCTGTCACCGACTGAGATTCAATGCCTGTCACTGACTGAGGCTCAATTCCTGTCACAGACTGAGATTCAATCCCTGTCACTAACTGAGTTTCAATCCCAGTCACTGACTGAGGCTCAATCCCTGTCACTGACTGTGATTCAATCCCAGTCACACACTGAGGTTCAATCCCTGTCACAGACAGAGATTCAATCCCTGTCACTGTCTGAGATTCAATCCCTGTCACTGACTGAGATTCAATCCCTGTCACTGACTGAGGTTCAATCACTGTCACTGATTGAGGTTCAATCCCAGTCACTGACTAAGGTTCAATCCCTGTCACTGACTGAGATTCAATCCCTGTCACTGACTGAGATTCAATTCCTGTCACTGAATGAGATTCAATCCCTGTCACTGACTGAGATTCAATCCCTGTCACTGACTGAGGTTCAATCACTGTCACTGATTGAGGTTCAATCCCAGTCACTGACTAAGGTTCAATCCCTGTCACTGACTGAGATTCAATCCCTGTCACTGACTGAGATTCAATACCTGTCACTGACTGAGGCTCAATCCCTGTCACTAACTGAGATTCAATCCCTGTCACTAACTGAGATTCAATCCCAGTCACTGACTGAGGCTCAATCCCTGTCACTGACTGTGATTCAATCCCTGTCGCTGACTGAGGTTCAATCCCTGTCACAGACTGAGATTCAATCCCTGTCACTGTCTGAGATTCATTCCCTGTCACTGACTGAGATTCAATCCATGTCACTGACTGAGGTTCAATCACTGTCACTGACTGAGATTCAATCCCTGCCACTGACTAAGGTTCAATCCCTGTCACTGACTGAGGTTCAATCACGGTCACTGACTGAGGTTCAATCCCTGTCACTGACTAAGGTTCAATCCCTGTCACTGACTGAGATTCAAACCATGTCACTGATTGAGGTTCAATCCTGTCACTGGCTGAGATTCAATTCCTGTCACCTACTGAGGTTCAATCCCTGTCACTGATAGAGGTTCAATTTCTAACACTGACTGAGATTTAATTCCTATCACTGACTGAGATTCAATCCCTGTCACTGACTGAGATTCAATTCCTGTCACTGACTGAGATTCAATCCCTGTCACTTACTAAGATTCAATTCCTGTCACTGAATGAGATTCAATCCCTGTCACTGACTGAGATACAATACGTGTCACAAATTGAGGCTCAATCCCTGTCACTGACTGTGGCTGAATCCCTGCCACTGACTGAGATTCAATCCCTGTCACTGACTGAGGTTCAATCCCTGTCAAAGACTGAGATTCAATCCCTGTCACTGTCTGAGATTGAATCCCTGTCTCTGACTCCGATTCAATCCCAGTCACTGACTGACTTTCAATCCCTGTCACTGAATGAGGCTCAATCCCTGTCACTGATTGAGATTAAATCGCTGTCACTAATTGAGGGATAATCCCTGTAACTATTTGTTGCTCAATCCCTGTCACTGAATGAGATTCAAACCCTGTCACTGACTGAAACTCAATCCCAGTTTCTGATTGAGGCTCAATCCCTGTCTCTGACTGAGGGTCTATCCCTGTCAAAGACTGAGATTCAATCCCTGTCACTCTCTGAGATTCAATCCCTGTCACTGACTGAGGTTCAATCCCTGTCACTGTCGGCAGGTCAATCCCAATCACTGACTGAGATTAAATCCCTGTCACTAACTGAGATTCAATCCCTGTCACTGACTGAGGTTCAATCCCTGTCACTGACTGAGAATTAATCCCTGTCACTGACTGAAGTTCAATCCCTGTCACTGACTGAGATTCAATGCCTGTCACAGACTGAGATTCAATCCTTGTCACTGACAGAGGTTCATTCCCTGTCACTGACGGAGGATCAATCCCTGTCACTGACTGAGGGTCAATCCCTGTCACTGAATGAGGTTCAATCCCTGTTACTTACTGAGATTCAATCCCTGTCACTGACAGAGGGTCAATCCCTGTCACTGACTGAAGGTCAATCACTGTCACTGACTGAAGTTCAATCCCTGTCACTGAATGAGGGTCAATCCCTGTCACCTACTGAGGTTCAATCCCTGTCACTGACTGAGATTCAATTTCTAACACTGACTGAGATTTAATTCCTATCACTTACTGAGATTCAATCCCTGTCACTGACTGAGATTCAATTCCTGTCACTGACTGAGATTCAATCCCTGTCACTTACTAAGATTCAATTCCTGTCACTGAATGAGATTCAATCCCTGTCACTGACTGAGATTCAATTCCTGTCACTGAATGAGATTCAATCCCTGTCACTGACTGAGATTCAATCCCTGTCACTGACTGAGGTTCAATCACTGTCACTGATTGAGGTTCAATCCCTGTCACTGACTGAGATTCAATCCCTGTCACTGACTGAGATTCAATACCTGTCACTGACTGAGGCTCAATCCCTGTCACTAACTGAGATTCAATCCCTGTCACTAACTGAGATTCAATCCCAGTCACTGACTGAGGCTCAATCCCTGTCACTGACTGTGATTCAATCCCTGTCGCTGACTGAGGTTCAATCCCTGTCACAGACTGAGATTCAATCCCTGTCACTGTCTGAGATTCATTCCCTGTCACTGACTGAGATTCAATCCATGTCACTGACTGAGGTTCAATCACTGTCACTGACTGAGATTCAATCCCTGCCACTGACTAAGGTTCAATCCCTGTCACTGACTGAGGTTCAATCACGGTCACTGACTGAGGTTCAATCCCTGTCACTGACTAAGGTTCAATCCCTGTCACTGACTGAGATTCAAACCATGTCACTGATTGAGGTTCAATCCTGTCACTGGCTGAGATTCAATTCCTGTCACCTACTGAGGTTCAATCCCTGTCACTGATAGAGGTTCAATTTCTAACACTGACTGAGATTTAATTCCTATCACTGACTGAGATTCAATCCCTGTCACTGACTGAGATTCAATTCCTGTCACTGACTGAGATTCAATCCCTGTCACTTACTAAGATTCAATTCCTGTCACTGAATGAGATTCAATCCCTGTCACTGACTGAGATACAATACGTGTCACAAATTGAGGCTCAATCCCTGTCACTGACTGTGGCTGAATCCCTGCCACTGACTGAGATTCAATCCCTGTCACTGACTGAGGTTCAATCCCTGTCAAAGACTGAGATTCAATCCCTGTCACTGTCTGAGATTGAATCCCTGTCTCTGACTCCGATTCAATCCCAGTCACTGACTGACTTTCAATCCCTGTCACTGAATGAGGCTCAATCCCTGTCACTGATTGAGATTAAATCGCTGTCACTAATTGAGGGATAATCCCTGTAACTATTTGTTGCTCAATCCCTGTCACTGAATGAGATTCAAACCCTGTCACTGACTGAAACTCAATCCCAGTTTCTGATTGAGGCTCAATCCCTGTCTCTGACTGAGGGTCTATCCCTGTCAAAGACTGAGATTCAATCCCTGTCACTCTCTGAGATTCAATCCCTGTCACTGACTGAGGTTCAATCCCTGTCACTGTCGGCAGGTCAATCCCAATCACTGACTGAGATTAAATCCCTGTCACTAACTGAGATTCAATCCCTGTCACTGACTGAGGTTCAATCCCTGTCACTGACTGAGAATTAATCCCTGTCACTGACTGAAGTTCAATCCCTGTCACTGACTGAGATTCAATGCCTGTCACAGACTGAGATTCAATCCTTGTCACTGACAGAGGTTCATTCCCTGTCACTGACGGAGGATCAATCCCTGTCACTGACTGAGGGTCAATCCCTGTCACTGAATGAGGTTCAATCCCTGTTACTTACTGAGATTCAATCCCTGTCACTGACAGAGGGTCAATCCCTGTCACTGACTGAAGGTCAATCACTGTCAATGACTGAAGTTCAATCCCTGTCACTGAATGAGGGTCAATCCCTGTCACCTACTGAGGTTCAATCCCTGTCACTGACTGAGATTCAATTTCTAACACTGACTGAGATTTAATTCCTATCACTTACTGAGATTCAATCCCTGTCACTGACTGAGATTCAATTCCTGTCACTGACTGAGATTCAATCCCTGTCACTTACTAAGATTCAATTCCTGTCACTGAATGAGATTCAATCCCTGTCACTGACTGAGATACAATACGTGTCACAAATTGAGGCTCAATCCCTGTCACTGACTGTGGCTGAATCCCTGCCACTGACTGAGATTCAATCCCTGTCACTGACTGAGGTTCAATCCCTGTCAAAGACTGAGATTCAATCCCTGTCACTGTCTGAGATTGAATCCCTGTCTCTGACTCCGATTCAATCCCAGTCACTGACTGACTTTCAATCCCTGTCACTGAATGAGGCTCAATCCCTGTCACTGATTGAGATTAAATCGCTGTCACTAAATGAGGGATAATCCCTGTAACTATTTGTGGCTCAATCCCTGTCACTGAATGAGATTCAAACCCTGTCACTGACTGAAACTCAATCCCAGTTTCTGATTGAGGCTCAATCCCTGTCTCTGACTGAGGGTCTATCCCTGTCAAAGACTGAGATTCAATCCCTGTCACTCTCTGAGATGCAATTCCCTGTCACTGACTGAGGTTCAATCCCTGTCACCGTCGGCAGGTCAATCCCAATCACTGACTGAGATTAAATCCCTGTCACTAACTGAGATTCAATCCCTGTCACTGACTGAGGTTCAATCCCTGTCACTGACTGAGAATTAATCCCTGTCACTGACTGAAGTTCAATCCCTGTCACTGACTGAGATTCAATGCCTGTCACAGACTGAGATTCAATCCTTGTCACTGACAGAGGTTCATTCCCTGTCACTGACGTAGGATCAATCCCTGTCACTGACTGAGGGTCAATCCCTGTCACTGAATGAGGTTCAATCCCTGTTACTTACTGAGATTCAATCCCTGTCACTGACAGAGGGTCAATCCCTGTCACTGACTGAGGTTCAATCCCTGTCACTGACTGAGGTTCAATCCCTGTCACTGTCTGAGATTCAATCCCTCTCACTGACTGAGGGTCAATCCCGGTCAGTGACTAAGGATCAATCCCTGCCATTGACTGAGGTTCAATCCCTGTCACAGACTGAGATTGAGTCCATGTCACTGACTGAGATTCATTCCCTGTCACTGTTTGGGTGTCAATCCCAGTCACTGACTGAGATTCAATCCCTGTCACTGACTGAGTTTCAATCCCTGTCACTGACTGAGGTTCAATCCCTGTCACAGACTGAGATTCAATCCCTGTCTCTGACTGAGGCTCAATCCCTGTCACTGACTGAGGCTCAATCCCTGTCAGTGACTGAAGGTCAATCACTGTCACTGACTGAGGTTCAATCCCTGTCACAGACTGAGATTCAATAACTGTCACTGACTGAGGTTCAATCCCTGTAAGTGGCTGAGATTCAATCCCTGTCACTTACTGAGGGTCAATCCCTGTCACTGATGGAGGATCAATCCCTGTCACTGACTGAGGTTCAATCCCTGTCACTGAGGGAGGATCAATCCCTGTCCCTGACTGAGATTCAATCCCTGTCACTGACTGAGATTCAATCCCTGCCACTTACTGAGGCTCAATCCCTGTCACTGACTGAGGCTCAATACCTGTCACTGATGGAGGATCAATTCCTGTCACTGACTGAGGTTCAATCCCTGTCACTGACGGAGGATCAATCCCTGTCCCTGACTGAGATTCAATCCCTGTCACTGACTGAGATTCAATCCCTGTCACTTACTGAGGCTCAATCCCTGTCACTGACTGAGGCTCAATACCTGTCACTGACTGAGATTCAATCCCTGTCACTGACTGAGATTCAATCCCTGTCACTTACTGAGGCTCAATCCCTGTCACTGACAGAGGCTCAATACCTGTCACTGATGGAGGATCAATTCCAGTCACTGACTGAAGGTCAATCACAGTCACTGACTGAGGTACAATCCCTGTCACTGACGGAGGTTCAATCCCTGTCACTAATTGAGGGTCAATCCGTGTTACTGACTGAGGTTCAATCCCTGTCACAGACTGAGATTCAATCACTGTCACTGACTGAGATTCAATCCCTGTCACTGACTGAGGTTCAATCCCTGTCATTTACTGAGGCTCAATCCCTGTCACCGACTGAGATTCAATGCCTGTCACTGACTGAGGCTCAATTCCTGTCACAGACTGAGATTCAATCCCTGTCACTAACTGAGTTTCAATCCCAGTCACTGACTGAGGCTCAATCCCTGTCACTGACTGTGATTCAATCCCAGTCACACACTGAGGTTCAATCCCTGTCACAGACAGAGATTCAATCCCTGTCACTGTCTGAGATTCAATCCCTGTCACTGACTGAGATTCAATCCCTGTCACTGACTGAGGTTCAATCACTGTCACTGATTGAGGTTCAATCCCAGTCACTGACTAAGGTTCAATCCCTGTCACTGACTGAGATTCAATCCCTGTCACTGACTGAGATTCAATTCCTGTCACTGAATGAGATTCAATCCCTGTCACTGACTGAGATTCAATCCCTGTCACTGACTGAGGTTCAATCACTGTCACTGATTGAGGTTCAATCCCAGTCACTGACTAAGGTTCAATCCCTGTCACTGACTGAGATTCAATCCCTGTCACTGACTGAGATTCAATACCTGTCACTGACTGAGGCTCAATCCCTGTCACTAACTGAGATTCAATCCCTGTCACTAACTGAGATTCAATCCCAGTCACTGACTGAGGCTCAATCCCTGTCACTGACTGTGATTCAATCCCTGTCGCTGACTGAGGTTCAATCCCTGTCACAGACTGAGATTCAATCCCTGTCACTGTCTGAGATTCATTCCCTGTCACTGACTGAGATTCAATCCATGTCACTGACTGAGGTTCAATCACTGTCACTGACTGAGATTCAATCCCTGCCACTGACTAAGGTTCAATCCCTGTCACTGACTGAGGTTCAATCACGGTCACTGACTGAGGTTCAATCCCTGTCACTGACTAAGGTTCAATCCCTGTCACTGACTGAGATTCAAACCATGTCACTGATTGAGGTTCAATCCTGTCACTGGCTGAGATTCAATTCCTGTCACCTACTGAGGTTCAATCCCTGTCACTGATAGAGGTTCAATTTCTAACACTGACTGAGATTTAATTCCTATCACTGACTGAGATTCAATCCCTGTCACTGACTGAGATTCAATTCCTGTCACTGACTGAGATTCAATCCCTGTCACTTACTAAGATTCAATTCCTGTCACTGAATGAGATTCAATCCCTGTCACTGACTGAGATACAATACGTGTCACAAATTGAGGCTCAATCCCTGTCACTGACTGTGGCTGAATCCCTGCCACTGACTGAGATTCAATCCCTGTCACTGACTGAGGTTCAATCCCTGTCAAAGACTGAGATTCAATCCCTGTCACTGTCTGAGATTGAATCCCTGTCTCTGACTCCGATTCAATCCCAGTCACTGACTGACTTTCAATCCCTGTCACTGAATGAGGCTCAATCCCTGTCACTGATTGAGATTAAATCGCTGTCACTAATTGAGGGATAATCCCTGTAACTATTTGTTGCTCAATCCCTGTCACTGAATGAGATTCAAACCCTGTCACTGACTGAAACTCAATCCCAGTTTCTGATTGAGGCTCAATCCCTGTCTCTGACTGAGGGTCTATCCCTGTCAAAGACTGAGATTCAATCCCTGTCACTCTCTGAGATTCAATCCCTGTCACTGACTGAGGTTCAATCCCTGTCACTGTCGGCAGGTCAATCCCAATCACTGACTGAGATTAAATCCCTGTCACTAACTGAGATTCAATCCCTGTCACTGACTGAGGTTCAATCCCTGTCACTGACTGAGAATTAATCCCTGTCACTGACTGAAGTTCAATCCCTGTCACTGACTGAGATTCAATGCCTGTCACAGACTGAGATTCAATCCTTGTCACTGACAGAGGTTCATTCCCTGTCACTGACGGAGGATCAATCCCTGTCACTGACTGAGGGTCAATCCCTGTCACTGAATGAGGTTCAATCCCTGTTACTTACTGAGATTCAATCCCTGTCACTGACAGAGGGTCAATCCCTGTCACTGACTGAAGGTCAATCACTGTCACTGACTGAAGTTCAATCCCTGTCACTGAATGAGGGTCAATCCCTGTCACCTACTGAGGTTCAATCCCTGTCACTGACTGAGATTCAATTTCTAACACTGACTGAGATTTAATTCCTATCACTGACTGAGATTCAATCCCTGTCACTGACTGAGATTCAATTCCTGTCACTGACTGAGATTCAATCCCTGTCACTTACTAAGATTCAATTCCTGTCACTGAATGAGATTCAATCCCTGTCACTGACTGAGATACAATACGTGTCACAAATTGAGGCTCAATCCCTGTCACTGACTGTGGCTGAATCCCTGCCACTGACTGAGATTCAATCCCTGTCACTGACTGAGGTTCAATCCCTGTCAAAGACTGAGATTCAATCCCTGTCACTGTCTGAGATTGAATCCCTGTCTCTGACTCCGATTCAATCCCAGTCACTGACTGACTTTCAATCCCTGTCACTGAATGAGGCTCAATCCCTGTCACTGATTGAGATTAAATCGCTGTCACTAAATGAGGGATAATCCCTGTAACTATTTGTGGCTCAATCCCTGTCACTGAATGAGATTCAAACCCTGTCACTGACTGAAACTCAATCCCAGTTTCTGATTGAGGCTCAATCCCTGTCTCTGACTGAGGGTCTATCCCTGTCAAAGACTGAGATTCAATCCCTGTCACTCTCTGAGATTCAATCCCTGTCACTGACTGAGGTTCAATCCCTGTCACCGTCGGCAGGTCAATCCCAATCACTGACTGAGATTAAATCCCTGTCACTAACTGAGATTCAATCCCTGTCACTGACTGAGGTTCAATCCCTGTCACTGACTGAGAATTAATCCCTGTCACTGACTGAAGTTCAATCCCTGTCACTGACTGAGATTCAATGCCTGTCACAGACTGAGATTCAATCCTTGTCACTGACAGAGGTTCATTCCCTGTCACTGACGGAGGATCAATCCCTGTCACTGACTGAGGGTCAATCCCTGTCACTGAATGAGGTTCAATCCCTGTTACTTACTGAGATTCAATCCCTGTCACTGACAGAGGGTCAATCCCTGTCACTGACTGAAGGTCAATCACTGTCACTGACTGAAGTTCAATCCCTGTCACTGAATGAGGGTCAATCCCTGTCACAGACTGAGGTTCAATCCCTGTCACAGACTGAGATTCAATCCCTGTCACTGACTGAGGGTCAATCCCTGTCACTGATGGAGGATCAATCCCTGTCACTGACTGAGGATCAATCCCTGTCACTGACGGAGGATCAATCCCTGTCCCTGACTGAGATTCAATCCCTGTCACTGACTGAGGTTCAATCCCTGTCACTAAATGAGGGTCAATCCGTGTCACTGACTGAGGTTCAATCCCTGTCACGGACTGAGATTAAATCCCTGTCACTAACTCAGATTCAATCCCTGTCACTGACTGAGGTTCAATCCCTGTCACTGACTGAGGTTCAATCCCTGTCACAGACTGAGATTCAATCCCTGTCACTGACTGAGATTCAATCCCTGTCATTGACAGAGGTTCAATCCCTGTCACTCTCTGAGATTCAATCCCTGTCACTGACTGAGGTTCAATCCCTGTCACTGTCGGCAGGTCAATCCCAATCACTGACTGAGATTAAATCCCTGTCACTAACTGAGATTCAATCCCTGTCACTGACTGAGGTTCAATCCCTGTCACTGACTGAGAATTAATCCCTGTCACTGACTGAAGTTCAATCCCTGTCACTGACTGAGATTCAATGCCTGTCACAGACTGAGATTCAATCCTTGTCACTGACAGAGGTTCATTCCCTGTCACTGACGGAGGATCAATCCCTGTCACTGACTGAGGGTCAATCCCTGTCACTGAATGAAGTTCAATCCCTGTTACTTACTGAGATTCAATCCCTGTCACTGACAGAGGGTCAATCCCTGTCACTGACTGAAGGTCAATCACTGTCACTGACTGAAGTTCAAACCCTGTCACTAAATGAGGGTCAATCCCTGTCACAGACTGAGGTTCAAACCCTGTCACAGACTGAGATTCAATCCCTGTCACTGACTGAGGGTCAATCCCTGTCACTGATGGAGGATCAATTCCTGTCACTGACTGAGGATCAATCCCTGTCACTGACGGAGGATCAATCCCTGTCCCTGACTGAGATTCAATCCCTGTCACTGACTGAGGTTCAATCCCTGTCACTAAATGAGGGTCAATCCGTGTCACTGACTGAGGTTCAATCCCTGTCACAGACTGAGATTAAATCCCTGTCACTAACTCAGATTCAATCCCTGTCACTGACTGAGGTTCAATCCCTGTCACTGACTGAGAAACAATCCCTGTCACTGACTGAGAAACAATCCCTGTCACTGACTGAAGTTCAATCCCTGTCACTGACTGAGATTCAATGCCTATCACTGACTGAGATTCAATCCTTGTCACTGACAGAGGTTCATTCCCTGTCACTGACGGAGGATCAATCCCTGTCACTGACTGAGGGTCAATCCCTGTCACTGAATTAGGTTCAATCCCTGTTACTTACTGAGATTCAATCCCTGTCACGGACAGAGGGTCAATCCCTGTCACTGACTGAAGGTCAATCACTGTCACTGTCTGAAGTTCAATTCCCTGTCACTAAATGTGTGTCAATCCCTGTCACAGACTGAGTTTCAATCCCTGTCACAGACTGAGCTTCAATCCCTGTCACTGACTGAGCGTCAATCCCTGTCACTGATGGAGGATCAATCCCTGTCACTGACTGAGGTTCAAACCCTGTCACTAAATGGGGGTGAATCCGTGTCACTGACTGAGGTTCAATCCCTGTCACAGACTGAGATTAAATCCCTGTCACTAACTCAGATTCAATCCCTGTCACTGACTGAGGTTCAAACCCTGTCACTGACTGAGGTTCAATCCCTGTCACTGACTGAGAAACAATCCCTGTCACTGACTGAAGTTCAATCCCAGTCACTGACTGAGATTCAATGCCTGTCACAGACTGAGATTCAATCCTTGTCACTGACAGAGGTTCATTCCCTGTCACTGACGGAGGATCAATCCCTGTCACTGACTGAGGGTCAATCCCTGTCACTGACGGAGGATCAATTCCTGTCACTGACTGAGGGTCAATCCCTGTCACAGACTGAGGTTCAATCCCTGTCACTGACGGAGGATCAATCCCTGTCCCTGACTGAGATTCAATCCCTGTCACTGAGTGAGGTTCAATCCCTGTCATTTACTGAGGCTCAATCCCTGTCACTGACTGAGGCTCAATCCCTGTCACTGACTGAGATTCATTACCTGTCACTGACTGAGGCTCAATCCCTGTCACTAACTGAAATTCAATCCCTGTCACTAACTGAGATTCAATCCCAGTCACTGACTGAGGCTCAATCCCTGTCACTGACTGTGATTCAATCCCTGTCACTGTCTGAGATTCATTCCCTGACACTGACTGAGATTCAATCCATGTCAGTGACTGAGGTTCAATCACTGTCACTGACTGAGTTTCAATCCCTGCCACTGACTAAGGTTCAATCCCTGTCACTGACTGAGGTTCAATCACTGTCACTGACTGAGGTTCAATCCCTGTCACTGACTAAGGTTCAATCCCTGTCACTGACTGAGATTCAATCCATGTCACTGATTAAGGTTCAATCCCTGTCACTGGCTGAGATTCAATCCCTGTCACTAAATGAGGGTCAATCCGTGTCACTGACAGAGGTTCAATCCCTGTCACAGACAGAGATTAAATCCCTGTCACTAACTCAGATTCAATCCCTGTCACTGACTGAGGTTCAATCCCTGTCACTGACTGAGGTTCAATCCCTGTCACTGACTGAGAAACAATCCCTGTCACTGACTGAAGTTCAATCCCTGTCACTGACTGAGATTCAATGCCTGTCACAGACTGAGATTCAATCCTTGTCACTGACAGAGGTTCATTCCCTGTCACTGACGGAGGATCAATCCCTGTCACTGACTGAGTGTCAATCCCTGTCCCTGACTGAGATTCAATCCCTGTCACTGACTGAGGTTCAATCCCTGTCACTGACTGAGGTTCAATCCCTGTCACTAAATGAGGGTCAATCCGTGTCACTGACGGAGGTTCAATCCCTGTCACAGACTGAGATTCAATCCCTGTCACTAACTCACATTCAATCCCTGTCACTGACTGAGATCCAATCACTGTCACTGACTGAGGTTCAATCCCTGTCACTGACTGAGAAACAATTCCTGTCACTGACTGAAGTTCAATCCCTGTCACTGACTGAGATTCAATGCCTGTCACAGACTGAGATTCAATCCTTGTCACTGACAGAGGTTCATTCCCTGTCACTGACGGAGGATCAATCCCTGTCACTGACAGAGGGTCAATCCCTGTCACTGACGGAGGATCAATTCCTGTCACTGACTGAGGGTCAATCCCTGTCACAGACTGAGGTTCAATCCCTGTCACTGACGGAGGATCAATCCCTGTCCCTGACTGAGATTCAATCCCTGTCACTGACTGAGGTTCAATCCCTGTCATTTACTGTGGCTCAATCCCTGTCACTGACTGAGGCTCAATCCCTGTCACTGACTGAGATTCAATACCTGTCACTGACTGAGGCTCAATCCCTGTCATTAACTGAGATTCAATCCCTGTCACTGACTGTGATTTAATCCCTGTCACTGACTGAGGTTCAATCCCTGTCACAGACTGAGATTCAATCCCTGTCACTGTCTGAGATTCATTCCCTGTCACTGACTGAGATTCAATCCATGTCACTGACTGAGGTTCAATCACTGTCACTGACTGAGATTCAATCCCTGCCACTGACTAAGGTTCAATCCCTGTCACTGACTGAGGTTCAATCACTGTCACTGACTGAGGTTCAATCCCTGTAACTGACTAAGTTTCAATCCCTGTCACTGACTGAGATTCAATCCATGTCACTGATTAAGGTTCAATCCCTGTCACTGGCTGAGATTCAATTCCTGTCACCTACTGAGGCTCAATCCCTGTCACTAACTGAGGTTCAATCCCTGTCACTGACAGAGGTTCAATCTCTAACACTGACTGAGATTTAATTCCTGTCACTTACTGAGATTCAATTCCTGTCACTGACTGAGATAAAATCCCTGTCACTGACTGAGATTCAATTCCTGTCACTGACTGAGATTCAATCCCTGTCACTGACTGAGATTCCATTCCTGTCACTGACTGAGATTCAATCCCTGTCACTTACTGAGATTCAATCCCTGTCACTGAATGAGATTCAATCCCTGTCACTGACTGAGGTTCAATCCCTGTCACTGTCGGCAGGTCAATCCCAATCACTGACTGAGATTAAATCCCTGTCACTAACTGAGATTCAATCCTTGTCACTGACAGAGGTTCATTCCCTGTCACTGACGGAGGATCAATCCCTGTCACTGACTGAGGGTCAATCCCTGTCACTGACTGTGGTTCAATCCCTGTTACTTACTGAGATTCAATCCCTGTCACTGACTGAGGGTCAATCCCTGTCACTGACTGAAGGTCAATCACTGTCACTGACTGAAGTTCAATCCCTGTCACTAAATGAGGGTCAATCCCTGTCATAGACTGAGGTTCAATCCCTGTCACAGACTGAGATTCAATCCCTGTCACTGACTGAGGGTCAATCCCTGTCACTGATGGAGGATGAATCCCTGTCACTGACTGAGGATCAATCCCTGTCACTGACGGAGGATCAATCCCTGTCCCTGACTGAGATTCAATCCCTGTCACTGACTGAGGTTCAATCCCTGTCACTGACTGAGGGTCAATCCCTGTCACTGATGGAGGATCAATCACTGTCACTGACTGAGGTTCAATCTCTGTCACTGACGGAGGTTCAATCCCTGTCACTGAATGAGGGTCAATCCGTGTCACTGACTGAGGTTCAATCCCTGTCACAGACTGAGATTCAATCACTGTCACTGACTGAGGTTCAATCCCTGTCACAGACTGAGTTTCAAACCCTGTCACTGTCTGAGATTCATTCCCTGTCACTGACTGAGACTCAATCCATGTCACTGACTGAGGGTCAATACCGGTCATTGACTAATGTTCAATCCCAGTCACTGACTGAGGTTCAATCCCTGTCACAGACTGAGAGTCAATCCCTGTCACTGTCTGAGGGTAAATCACTGTCACTGACGGAGGATCAATCCCTGTCCCTGACTGAGATTTAATCCCTGTCACTGACTGAGGTTCAATCCCTGTCATTTACTGAGGCTCAATCCCTGTCACTGACTGAGGCTGAATCCCTGTCACTGACTGTGATTCAATCCCTGTCACTGACTGAGGTTCAATCCCTGTCACAGACTGAGTTTCAAACCCTGTCACTGTCTGAGATTCATTCCCTGTCACTGACTGAGATACAATCCATGTCACTGACTGAGGTTCAATCACTGTCACTGATTGAGGTTCAATCCCTGTCACTGACTAAGATTCAATCCATGTCACTGCTTGAGGTTCAATCCCTGTCACTGGCTGAGATTCACTTCCTGTCACCTACTGAGGCTCAATCCCTGTCACTAACTGAGGTTCAATCCCTGTCACTGACAGAGGTTCAATCCCAAACACTGGCTGAGATTTAATTCCTGTCACTTACTGAGATTCAATTCCTGTCACTGACTGAGATATAATCCCTGTCACTGACTGAGATTCAATTCCTGTCACTGACTGAGATTCAATCCCTGTCACCGACTGAGATTCAATTCCTGTCACTGACTGAGATTCAACCCCTGTCACTGACTGAGATACAATACGTGTCACGGATTGAGGCTCAATACCTGTCACTGCCTGAGGATCAAACCCTGTCACAGTCTGAGGCTCAATCCCTGTCACGGATTGAGGCTGAATCCCTGTCACTGACTGTGGCTGAATCCCTGCCACTGACTGAGATTCAATCCCTGTCACTGATTGATGGTCAATCCCTGTCAAAGACTGAGATTCAATCCCTGTCACTGTCTGAGATTGAATCCCTGTCACTGACTGCGATTCAATCATAGTCACTGACTGAGTTTCAATCCCTGTCACTGATTGAGATTCAATCACTGTACTGATTGAGGTTCAATCCCTGTCACTGACTGAGGCTCAATCCCTGTCACTGATTGAGATTCAATCGCTGTCACGGACTGAGGGATAATCCCTGAAACTATAAGTGGCTCAATCCCTGTCACCAACTGAGATTCAATCCCTGTCACTGACTGAGATTCAATCCCTGTCACTGTCTGAAGGTTATTCCCAGACACTGACTGAGATTCAATTGCTGTCACTAACTGAAAATCAATCCCTGTCACTGACTGAGGTTCAATCCCTGTCACAGACTGAGATTCAATCCCTGTCATTGACTGAGGTTGAATCCCTGACTCTGACTGAGATTCAATCCCTGTCACTGTCTGAGGGTCAATGCCAGTCACTGACTGAGATTGAATCCCTGTCACTAACTGAGATTGAATCACTGTCACTGTCTGAGATTCAATCCCTGTCACTGACTGAAATTCACTCCCTGTCACTTACTGAGATTCAATCCCTGTCACTGAAGGAGATTCAATCCCTGTCACTGACTGAGATTCAATCCCTGTCACTGTCGGCAGGTCAATCCCAATCACTGACTGAGATTAAATCCCTGTCACTAACTGAGATTCAATCCTTGTCACTGACAGAGGTTCATTCCCTGTCACTGACGGAGGATCAATCCCTGTCACTGACTGAGGGTCAATCCCTGTCACTGACTGTGGTTCAATCCCTGTTACTTACTGAGATTCAATCCCTGTCACTGACTGAGGGTCAATCCCTGTCACTGACTGAAGGTCAATCACTGTCACTGACTGAAGTTCAATCCCTGTCACTAAATGAGGGTCAATCCCTGTCACAGACTGAGGTTCAATCCCTGTCACAGACTGAGATTCAATCCCTGTCACTGACTGAGGGTCAATCCCTGTCACTGATGGAGGATCAATCCCTGTCACTGAATGAGGGTCAATCCCTGTCACTGACTGTGGTTCAATCCCTGTTACTTACTGAGATTCAATCCCTGTCACTGACTGAGGGTCAATCCCTGTCACTGATGGAGGATCAATCCCTGTCACTGACTGAGGATCAATCCCTGTCACTGACGGAGGATCAATCCCTGTCCCTGACTGAGATTCAATCCCTGTCACTGACTGAGGTTCAATCCCTGTCACTGACTGAGGGTCAATCCCTGTCACTGATGGAGGATCAATCACTGTCACTGACTGAGGTTCAATCTCTGTCACTGACGGAGGTTCAATCCCTGTCACTGAATGAGGGTCAATCCGTGTCACTGGCTGAGGTTCAATCCCTGTCACAGACTGAGATTCAATCACTGTCACTGACTGAGGTTCAATCCCTGCAAGTGGAGATTTAATCCCTGTCACTGACGGAGGGTCAATCCCTGACACTGACGGAGGATCAATTCCTGTCACTGACTGAGGGTCAATCACTGTCACTGACTGAGGTTCAATCCCTGTCACTGACGGAGGATCAATCCCTGTCCCTGACTGAGATTTAATCCCTGTCACTGACTGAGGTTCAATCCCTGTCATTTACTGAGGCTCAATCCCTGTCACTGACTGAGGCTGAATCCCTGTCACTGACTGTGATTCAATCCCTGTCACTGACTGAGGTTCAATCCCTGTCACAGACTGAGTTTCAAACCCTGTCACTGTCTGAGATTCATTCCCTGTCACTGACTGAGATTCAATCCATGTCACTGACTGAGGTTCAATCACTGTCACTGATTGAGGTTCAATCCCTGTCACTGACTAAGGTTCAATCCCTGTCACTGACTAAGATTCAATCCATGTCACTGCTTGAGGTTCAATCCCTGTCACTGGCTGAGATTCACTTCCTGTCACCTACTGAGGCTCAATCCCTGTCACTAACTGAGGTTCAATCCCTGTCACTGACAGAGGTTCAATCCCAAACACTGGCTGAGATTTAATTCCTGTCACTTACTGAGATTCAATTCCTGTCACTAACTGAAATTCAATCCCTGTCACTAACTGAGATTCAATCCCAGTCACTGACTGAGGCTCAATCCCTGTCACTGACTGAGGTTCAATCCCTGTCATTTACTGTGGCTCAATCCCTGTCACTGACTGAGGCTCAATCCCTGTCACTGACTGAGATTCATTACCTGTCACTGACTGAGGCTCAATCCCTGTCACTAACTGAAATTCAATCCCTGTCACTAACTGAGATTCAATACCAGTCACTGACTGAGGCTCAATCCCTGTCACTGACTGTGAATCAATCCCTGTCACTGACTGAGGTTCAATCCCTGTCACTGACTGAGGTTCAATCCCTGTCATTTACTGTGGCTCAATCCCTGTCACTGACTGAGGCTCAATCCCTGTCACTGACTGAGATTCATTACCTGTCACTGACTGAGGCTCAATCCCTGTCACTGACTGTGATTCAATCCCTGTCACTGACTGTGATTCAATCCCTGTCACTGACTGAGGTTCAATCCCTGTCACAGACTGAGATTCAATCCCTGTCACTGTCTGAGATTCATTCCCTGTCACTGACTGAGATTCAATCCATGTCACTGACTGAGGTTCAATCACTGTCACTGACTGAGATTCAATCCCTGCCACTGACTAAGGTTCAATCCCTGTCACTGACTAAGGTTCAATCCCTGTCACTGGCTGAGATTCAATTCCTGTCACCTACTGAGGCTCAATCCCTGTCACTAACTGAGGTTCAATCCCTGTCACTGACAGAGGTTCAATCTCTAACAATGACTGAGATTTAATTCCTGTCACTTACTGAGATTCAATTCCTGTCACTGACTGAGATAAAATCCCTGCCACTGACTGAGATTCAATTCCTGTCACTGACTGAGATTCAATCCCTGTCACTGACTGAGATTCAATTCCTGTCACTGACTGAGATTCAATCCCTGTCACTTACTGAGATTCAATCCCTGTCACTGAATGATATTCAATCCCTGTCACTCTCTGAGATTCAATCCCTGTCACTGACTGAGGTTCAATCCCTGTCACTGTCGGCAGGTCAATCCCAATCACTGACTGAGATTAAATCCCTGTCACTAACTGAGATTCAATCCCTGTCACTGACTGAAGTTCAATCCCTGTCACTGACTGAGATTCAATGCCTGTCACAGACTGAGATTCAATCCTTGTCACTGACAGAGTTTCATTCCCTGTCACTGACGGAGGATCAATCCCTGTCACTGACTGAGGGTCAATCCCTGTCACTGAATGAGGTTCAATCCCTGTTACTTACTGAGATTCAATCCCTGTCACGGACAGAGGGTCAATCCCTGTCACTGACTGAAGGTCAATCACTGTCACTGTCTGAAGTTCAATCCCTGTCACTAAATGAGGGTCAATCCCTGTCACAGACTGAGGTTCAATCCCTGTCACAGACTGAGATTCAATCCATGTCACTGTCTGAGATTCAATCCCTGTCACTGACTGAGGCTCAATCCCTGTCACTGACTGAAGGTCAATCACTGTCACTGACTGAGGTTCAATCCCTGTCACTGATGGAGGTTCAATCCCTGTCACTAAATGAGGGTCAATCCCTGTCACAGACTGAGGTTCAATCCCTGTCACTGATATAGGATCAATCCCTGTCACTGACTGAGGATCAATCCCTGTCACTGACGGAGGATCAATCCCTGTCCCTGACTGAGATTCAATCCCTGTCACTGACTGAGGTTCAATCCCTGTCACTAAATGAGGGTCAATCCGTGTCACTGACAGAGGTTCAATCCCTGTCACAGACTGAGATTAAATCCCTGTCACTAACTCAGATTCAATCCCTGTCACTGACTGAGGTTCAATCCCTGTCACTGACTGAGGTTCAATCCCTGTCACTGACTGAGAAACAATCCCTGTCACTGACTGAAGTTCAATCCCTGTCACTGACTGAGATTCAATGCCTGTCACAGACTGAGATTCAATCCTTGTCACTGACAGAAGTTCATTCCCTGTCACTGACGGAGGATCAATCCCTGTCACTGACTGAGTGTCAATCCCTGTCCCTGACTGAGATTCAATCCCTGTCACTGACTGAGGTTCAATCCCTGTCACTGACTGAGGTTCAATCCCTGTCACTAAATGAGGGTCAATCCGTGTCACTGACGGAGGTTCAATCCCTGTCACAGACTGAGATTAAATCCCTGTCACTAACTCAGATTCAATCCCTGTCACTGACTGAGGTCCAATCCCTTTCACTGACTGAGGTTCAATCCCTGTCACTGACTGAGAAACAATTCCTGTCACTGACTGAAGTTCAATCCCTGTCACTGACTGAGATTCAATGCCTGTCACAGACTGAGATTCAATCCTTGTCACTGACAGAGGTTCATTCCCTGTCACTGACGGAGGATCAATCCCTGTCACTGACTGAGGGTCAATCCCTGTCACTGACGGAGGATCAATTCCTGTCACTGACTGAGGGTCAATCCCTGTCACAGACTGAGGTTCAATCCCTGTCACTGACGGAGGATCAATCCCTGTTCCTGACTGAGATTCAATCCCTGTCACTGACTGAGGTTCAATCCCTGTCATTTACTGTGGCTCAATCCCTGTCACTGACTGAGGCTCAATCCCTGTCACTGACTAAGATTCAATACCTGTCACTGACTGAGGCTCAATCCCTGTCATTAACTGAGATTCAATCCCTGTCACTGACTGTGATTTAATCCCTGTCACTGACTGAGGTTCAATCCCAGTCACAGACTGAGATTCAATCCATGTCACTGTCTGAGATTCATTCCCTGTCACTGACTGAGATTCAATCCATGTCACTGACTGAGGTTCAATCACTGTCACTGACTGAGATTCAATCCCTGCCACTGACTAAGGTTCAATCCCTGTCACTGACTGAGGTTCAATCACTGTCACTGACTGAGGTTCAATCCCTGTAACTGACTAAGTTTCAATCCCTGTCACTGACTGAGATTCAATCCATGTCACTGATTAAGGTTCAATCCCTGTCACTGGCTGAGATTCAATTCCTGTCACCTACTGAGGCTCAATCCCTGTCACTAACTGAGGTTCAATCCCTGTCACTGACAGAGGTTCAATCTCTAACACTGACTGAGATTTAATTCCTGTCACTTACTGAGATTCAATCCCTGTCACTGACTGTGATTTAATCCCTGTCACTGACTGAGGTTCAATCCCTGTCACAGACTGAGATTCAATCCCTGTCACTGTCTGAGATTCATTCCCTGTCACTGACTGAGATTCAATCCATGTCACTGACTGAGGTTCAATCACTGTCACTGACTGAGATTCAATCCCTGCCACTGACTAAGGTTCAATCCCTGTCACTGACTGAGGTTCAATCACTGTCACTGACTGAGGTTCAATCCCTGTAACTGACTAAGTTTCAATCCCTGTCACTGACTGAGATTCAATCCCTGTCACTGACTGAGGGTCAATCCCTGTCACTGATGGAGGATCAATCACTGTCACTGACTGAGGTTCAATCTCTGTCACTGACGGAGGTTCAATCCCTGTCACTGAATGAGGGTCAATCCGTGTCACTGACTGAGGTTCAATCCCTGTCACAGACTGAGATTCAATCACTGTCACTGACTGATGTTCAATCCCTGCAAGTGGAGATTTAATCCCTGTCACTGACTGAGGGTCAATCCCTGACACTGACTGAGGATCAATTCCTGACACTGACTGAGGTTCAATCCCTGTCACTGACGGAGGATCAATCCCTGTCCCTGACTGAGATTTAATCCCTGTCACTGACTGAGGTTCAATCCCTGTCATTTACTGAGGCTCAATCCCTGTCACTGACTGAGGCTGAATCCCTGTCACTGACTGTGATTCAATCCCTGTCACTGACTGAGGTTCAATCCCTGTCACAGACTGAGTTTCAAACCCTGTCACTGTCTGAGATTCATTCCCTGTCACTGACTGAGATTCAATCCATGTCACTGACTGAGGTTCAATCACTGTCACTGATTGAGGTTCAATCCCTGTCACTGACTAAGGTTCAATCCCTGTCACTGACTAAGATTCAATCCATGTCACTGCTTGAGGTTCAATCCCTGTCACTGGCTGAGATTCACTTCCTGTCACCTACTGAGGCTCAATCCCTGTCACTAACTGAGGTTCAATCCCTGTCACTGACAGAGGTTCAATCCCAAACACTGGCTGAGATTTAATTCCTGTCACTTACTGAGATTCAATTCCTGTCACTGACTGAGATATAATCCCTGTCACTGACTGAGATTCAATTCCTGTCACTTACTGAGATTCAATTCCTGTCACTGACTGAGATATAATCCCTGTCACTGACTGAGATTCAATCCCTGTCACCGACTGAGATTCAATTCCTGTCACTGACTGAGATTCAACCCCTGTCACTGACTGAGATACAATACGTGTCACGGATTAAGGCTCAATACCTGTCACTGCCTGAGGATCAAACCCTGTCACAGTCTGAGGCTCAATCCCTGTCACGGATTGAGGCTGAATCCCTGTCACTGACTGTGGCTGAATCCCTGCCACTGACTGAGATTCAATCCCTGTCACTGATTGAGGTTCAATCCCTGTCAAAGACTGAGATTCAATCCCTGTCACTGTCTGAGATTGAATCCCTGTCACTGACTGCGATTCAATCATAGTCACTGACTGAGTTTCAATCCCTGTCACTGATTGAGATTCAATCGCTGTCACGGACTGAGGGATAATCCCTGAAACTATAAGTGGCTCAATCCCTGTCACCAACTGAGATTCAATCCCTGTCACTGACTGAGATTCAATCCCTGTCACTGTCTGAAGGTTATTCCCAGACACTGACTGAGATTCAATTGCTGTCACTAACTGAAAATCAATCCCTGTCACTGACTGAGGTTCAATCCCTGTCACAGACTGAGATTCAATCCCTGTCATTGACTGAGGTTCAATCCCTGACTCTGACTGAGATTCAATCCCTGTCACTGTCTGAGGGTCAATGCCAGTCACTGACTGAGATTGAATCCCTGTCACTAACTGAGATTGAATCCCTGTCACTAACTGAGATTCAATTCCTGTCACTAACTGAAAATCAATCCCTGTCACTGACTGAGGTTGAATCCCTGTCACTGACTGAGGTTCAATCCCTGTCACTTACTGAGGCTCAATCACTGTCACTGACTGAGGCTCAATCCCTGTCACTGACTGAGATTCAATCCTTGTCACTGTCTGAGGTTCAATCCCTGTCACAGACTGAGATTCAATCCCTGTCACTGTCTGAGATTCAATCCCTGTCACTAACTGAGATTCAATCCCTCTCACTGACTGGGGTTCAATCCCTGTCACAGACTCAGATTCAATCCCTGTCACTGACTGAGGGTCAATACCGGTCATTGACTAATGTTCAATCCCAGTCACTGACTGAGGTTCAATCCCTGTCACAGACTGAGATTCAATCCCTGTCACTGTCTGAGATTCAATCCCTGTCACTGACTAAGGTTCAATCCCTGTCACTGTCTGAGATTCAATCCCTGTCACTGGCTGAGATTCAATCCCTGTCACTGACGGAGGATCAATCCCTGTCCCTGACTGAGATTCAATCCCTGTCACTGATTGAGGTTCAATCCCTGTCACTAAATGTGGGTCAATCCGTGTCACTGACAGAGGTTCAATCCCTGTCACAGACTGAGATTAAATCCCTGTCACTAACTCAGATTCAATCCCTGTCACTGACTGAGGTTCAATCCCTGTCACTGACTGAGGTTCAATCCCTGTCACTGACTGAGAAACAATCCCTGTCACTGACTGAAGTTCAATCCCTGTCACTGACTGAGATTCAATGCCTGTCACAGACTGAGATTCAATCCTTGTCACTGACAGAGGTTCATTCCCTGTCACTGACGGAGGATCAATCCCTGTCACTGACTGAGTGTCAATCCCTGTCCCTGACTGAGATTCAATCCCTGTCACTGACTGAGGTTCAATCCCTGTCACTGACTGAGGTTCAATCCCTGTCACTAAATGAGGGTCAATCCGTGTCACTGACGGAGGTTTAATCCATGTCACTGTCTGAGATTCATTCCCTGTCACTGACTGAGATTCAATCCATGTCACTGACTGAGGTTCAATCACTGTCACTGACTGAGATTCAATCCCTGCCACTGACTAAGGTTCAATCCCTGTCACTGACTGAGGTTCAATCACTGTCACTGACTGAGGTTCAATCCCTGTAACTGACTAAGTTTCAATCCCTGTCACTGACTGAGATTCAATCCATGTCACTGATTAAGGTTCAATCCCTGTCACTGGCTGAGATTCAATTCCTGTCACCTACTGAGGCTCAATCCCTGTCACTAACTGAGGTTCAATCCCTGTCACTGACAGAGGTTCAATCTCTAACACTGACTGAGATTTAATTCCTGTCACTTACTGAGATTCAATCCCTGTCACTGACTGTGATTTAATCCCTGTCACTGACTGAGGTTCAATCCCTGTCACAGACTGAGATTCAATCCCTGTCACTGTCTGAGATTCATTCCCTGTCACTGACTGAGATTCAATCCATGTCACTGACTGAGGTTCAATCACTGTCACTGACTGAGATTCAATCCCTGCCACTGACTAAGGTTCAATCCCTGTCACTGACTGAGGTTCAATCACTGTCACTGACTGAGGTTCAATCCCTGTAACTGACTAAGTTTCAATCCCTGTCACTGACTGAGATTCAATCCCTGTCACTGACTGAGGGTCAATCCCTGTCACTGATGGAGGATCAATCACTGTCACTGACTGAGGTTCAATCTCTGTCACTGACGGAGGTTCAATCCCTGTCACTGAATGAGGGTCAATCCGTGTCACTGACTGAGGTTCAATCCCTGTCACAGACTGAGATTCAATCACTGTCACTGACTGATGTTCAATCCCTGCAAGTGGAGATTTAATCCCTGTCACTGACTGAGGGTCAATCCCTGACACTGACTGAGGATCAATTCCTGACACTGACTGAGGTTCAATCCCTGTCACTGACGGAGGATCAATCCCTGTCCCTGACTGAGATTTAATCCCTGTCACTGACTGAGGTTCAATCCCTGTCATTTACTGAGGCTCAATCCCTGTCACTGACTGAGGCTGAATCCCTGTCACTGACTGTGATTCAATCCCTGTCACTGACTGAGGTTCAATCCCTGTCACAGACTGAGTTTCAAACCCTGTCACTGTCTGAGATTCATTCCCTGTCACTGACTGAGATTCAATCCATGTCACTGACTGAGGTTCAATCACTGTCACTGATTGAGGTTCAATCCCTGTCACTGACTAAGGTTCAATCCCTGTCACTGACTAAGATTCAATCCATGTCACTGCTTGAGGTTCAATCCCTGTCACTGGCTGAGATTCACTTCCTGTCACCTACTGAGGCTCAATCCCTGTCACTAACTGAGGTTCAATCCCTGTCACTGACAGAGGTTCAATCCCAAACACTGGCTGAGATTTAATTCCTGTCACTTACTGAGATTCAATTCCTGTCACTGACTGAGATATAATCCCTGTCACTGACTGAGATTCAATTCCTGTCACTTACTGAGATTCAATTCCTGTCACTGACTGAGATATAATCCCTGTCACTGACTGAGATTCAATCCCTGTCACCGACTGAGATTCAATTCCTGTCACTGACTGAGATTCAACCCCTGTCACTGACTGAGATACAATACGTGTCACGGATTAAGGCTCAATACCTGTCACTGCCTGAGGATCAAACCCTGTCACAGTCTGAGGCTCAATCCCTGTCACGGATTGAGGCTGAATCCCTGTCACTGACTGTGGCTGAATCCCTGCCACTGACTGAGATTCAATCCCTGTCACTGATTGAGGTTCAATCCCTGTCAAAGACTGAGATTCAATCCCTGTCACTGTCTGAGATTGAATCCCTGTCACTGACTGCGATTCAATCATAGTCACTGACTGAGTTTCAATCCCTGTCACTGATTGAGATTCAATCGCTGTCACGGACTGAGGGATAATCCCTGAAACTATAAGTGGCTCAATCCCTGTCACCAACTGAGATTCAATCCCTGTCACTGACTGAGATTCAATCCCTGTCACTGTCTGAAGGTTATTCCCAGACACTGACTGAGATTCAATTGCTGTCACTAACTGAAAATCAATCCCTGTCACTGACTGAGGTTCAATCCCTGTCACAGACTGAGATTCAATCCCTGTCATTGACTGAGGTTCAATCCCTGACTCTGACTGAGATTCAATCCCTGTCACTGTCTGAGGGTCAATGCCAGTCACTGACTGAGATTGAATCCCTGTCACTAACTGAGATTGAATCCCTGTCACTAACTGAGATTCAATTCCTGTCACTAACTGAAAATCAATCCCTGTCACTGACTGAGGTTGAATCCCTGTCACTGACTGAGGTTCAATCCCTGTCACTTACTGAGGCTCAATCACTGTCACTGACTGAGGCTCAATCCCTGTCACTGACTGAGATTCAATCCTTGTCACTGTCTGAGGTTCAATCCCTGTCACAGACTGAGATTCAATCCCTGTCACTGTCTGAGATTCAATCCCTGTCACTAACTGAGATTCAATCCCTCTCACTGACTGGGGTTCAATCCCTGTCACAGACTCAGATTCAATCCCTGTCACTGACTGAGGGTCAATACCGGTCATTGACTAATGTTCAATCCCAGTCACTGACTGAGGTTCAATCCCTGTCACAGACTGAGATTCAATCCCTGTCACTGTCTGAGATTCAATCCCTGTCACTGACTAAGGTTCAATCCCTGTCACTGTCTGAGATTCAATCCCTGTCACTGGCTGAGATTCAATCCCTGTCACTGACGGAGGATCAATCCCTGTCCCTGACTGAGATTCAATCCCTGTCACTGATTGAGGTTCAATCCCTGTCACTAAATGTGGGTCAATCCGTGTCACTGACAGAGGTTCAATCCCTGTCACAGACTGAGATTAAATCCCTGTCACTAACTCAGATTCAATCCCTGTCACTGACTGAGGTTCAATCCCTGTCACTGACTGAGGTTCAATCCCTGTCACTGACTGAGAAACAATCCCTGTCACTGACTGAAGTTCAATCCCTGTCACTGACTGAGATTCAATGCCTGTCACAGACTGAGATTCAATCCTTGTCACTGACAGAGGTTCATTCCCTGTCACTGACGGAGGATCAATCCCTGTCACTGACTGAGTGTCAATCCCTGTCCCTGACTGAGATTCAATCCCTGTCACTGACTGAGGTTCAATCCCTGTCACTGACTGAGGTTCAATCCCTGTCACTAAATGAGGGTCAATCCGTGTCACTGACGGAGGTTCAATCCCTGTCACAGACTGAGATTAAATCCCTGTCACTAACTCAGATTCAATCCCTGTCTTTGACTGAGGTCCAATCCCTTTCACTGACTGAGGTTCAATCCCTGTCACTGACTGAGAAACAATTCCTGTCACTGACTGAAGTTCAATCCCTGTCACTGACTGAGATTCAATGCCTTTCACAGACTGTGATTCAATCCTTGTCACTGACAGAGGTTCATTCCCTGTCACTGACGGAGGATCAATCCCTGTCACTGACTGAGGGTCAATCCCTGTCACTGACGGAGGATCAATTCCTGTCACTGACTGAGGGTCAATCCCTGTCACAGACTGAGGTTCAATCCCTGTCACTGACGGAGGATCAATTCCTGTTCCTGACTGAGATTCAATCCCTGTCACTGACTGAGGTTCAATCCCTGTCATTTACTGTGGCTCAATCCCTGTCACTGACTGAGGCTCAATCCCTGTCACTGACTGAGATTCAATACCTGTCACTGACTGAGGCTCAATCCCTGTCATTAACTGAGATTCAATCCCTGTCACTGACTGTGATTTAATCCCTGTCACTGACTGAGATTCATTCCCTGTCACTGACTGAGATTCAATCCATGTCACTGACTGAGGTTCAATCACTGTCACTGACTGAGATTCAATCCCTGCCACTGACTAAGGTTCAATCCCTGTCACTGACTGAGGTTCAATCACTGTCACTGACTGAGGTTCAATCCCTGTAACTGACTAAGTTTCAATCCCTGTCACTGACTGAGATTCAATCCATGTCACTGATTAAGGTTCAATCCCTGTCACTGGCTGAGATTCAATTCCTGTCACCTACGGAGGCTCAATCCCTGTCACTAACTGAGGTTCAATCCCTATCACTGACAGAGGTTCAATCTCTAACACTGACTGAGATTTAATTCCTGTCACTTACTGAGATTCAATTCCTGTCACTGACTGAGATAAAATCCCTGTCACTGACTGAGATTCAATTCCTGTCACTGACTGAGATTCAATCCCTGTCACTGACTGAGATTCCATTCCTGTCACTGACTGAGATTCAATCCCTGTCACTTACTGAGATTCAATCCCTGTCACTGAATGAGATTCAATCCCTGTCACTGACTGAGGTTCAATCCCTGTCACTGTCGGCAGGTCAATCCCAATCACTGACTGAGATTAAATCCCTGTCACTAACTGAGATTCAATCCTTGTCACTGACAGAGGTTCATTCCCTGTCACTGACGGAGGATCAATCCCTGTCACTGACTGAGGGTCAATCCCTGTCACTGACTGTGGTTCAATCCCTGTTACTTACTGAGATTCAATCCCTGTCACTGACTGAGGGTCAATCCCTGTCACTGACTGAAGGTCAATCACTGTCACTGACTGAAGTTCAATCCCTGTCACTAAATGAGGGTCAATCCCTGTCACAGACTGAGGTTCAATCCCTGTCACAGACTGAGATTCAATCCCTGTCACTGACTGAGGGTCAATCCCTGTCACTGATGGAGGATCAATCCCTGTCACTGACTGAGGATCAATCCCTGTCACTGACGGAGGATCAATCCCTGTCCCTGACTGAGATTCAATCCCTGTCACTGACTGAGGTTCAATCCCTGTCACTGACTGAGGGTCAATCCCTGTCACTGTCTGAGATTCATGCCCTGTCACTGACTGAGATTCAATCCATGTCACTGACTGAGGTTCAATCACTGTCACTGACTGAGGTTCAATCCCTGTCACTGACTGAGAAACAATCCCTGTCACTGACTGAAGTTCAATCTCTGTCACTGACTGAGATTCAATGCCTGTCACAGACTGAGATTCAATCCTTGTCACTGACAGAGGTTCATTCCCTGTCACTGACGGAGGATCAATCCCTGTCACTGACTGAGTGTCAATCCCTGTCCCTGACTGAGATTCAATCCCTGTCACTGACTGAGGTTCAATCCCTGTCACTGACTGAGGTTCAATCCCTGTCACTAAATGAGGGTCAATCCGTGTCACTGACGGAGGTTCAATCCCTGTCACAGACTGAGATTAAATCCCTGTCACTAACTCAGATTCAATCCCTGTCACTGACTGAGATCCAATCCCTGTCACTGACTGAGGTTCAATCCCTGTCACTGACTGAGAAACAATTCCTGTCACTGACTGAAGTTCAATCCCTGTCACTGACTGAGATTCAATGCCTGTCACAGACTGAGATTCAATCCTTGTCACTGACAGAGGTTCATTCCCTGTCACTGACGGAGGATCAATCCCTGTCACTGACTGAGGGTCAATCCCTGTCACTGACGGAGGATCAATTCCTGTCACTGACTGAGGGTCAATCCCTGTCACAGACTGAGGTTCAATCCCTGTCACTGACGGAGGATCAATCCCTGTCCCTGACTGAGATTCAATCCCTGTCACTGACTGAGGTTCAATCCCTGTCATTTACTGTGGCTCAATCCCTGTCACTGACTGAGGCTCAATCCCTGTCACTGACTGAGATTCAATACCTGTCACTGACTGAGGCTCAGTCCCTGTCATTAACTGAGATTCAATCCCTGTCACTGACTGTGATTTAATCCCTGTCACTGACTGAGGTTCAATCCCTGTCACAGACTGAGATTCAATCCCTGTCACTGTCTGAGATTCATTCCCTGTCACTGACTGAGATTCAATCCATGTCACTGACTGACGTTCAATCACTGTCACTGACTGAGATTCAATCCCTGCCACTGACTAAGATTCAATCCCTGTCACTGACTGAGGTTCAATCACTGTCACTGACTGAGGTTCAATCCCTGTTCCTGACTAAGTTTCAATCCCTGTCACTGACTGAGATTCAATCCATGTCACTGATTAAGGTTCAATCCCTGTCACTGGCTGAGATTCAATTCCTGTCACCTACTGAGGCTCAATCCCTGTCACTAACTGAGGTTCAATCCCTGTCACTGACAGAGGTTCAATCTCTAACACTGACTGAGATTTAATTCCTGTCACTTACTGAGATTCAATTCCTGTCACTGACTGAGATAAAATCCCTGTCACTGACTGAGATTCAATTCCTGTCACTGACTGAGATTCAATCCCTGTCACTGACTGAGATTCAATTCCTGTCACTGACTGAGATTCAATCCCTGTCACTTACTGAGATTCAATCCCTGTCACTGAATGAGATTCAATCCCTGTCACTGACTGAGGTTCAATCCCTGTCACTGTCGGCAGGTCAATCCCAATCACTGACTGAGATTAAATCCCTGTCACTAACTGAGATTCAATCCTTGTCACTGACAGAGGTTCATTCCCTGTCACTGACGGAGGATCAATCCCTGTCACTGACTGAGGGTCAATCCCTGTCACTGACTGTGGTTCAATCCCTGTTACTTACTGAGATTCAATCCCTGTCATTGACTGAGGGTCAATCCCTGTCACTGACTGAAGGTCAATCACTGTCACTGACTGAAGTTCAATCCCTGTCACTAAATGAGGGTCAATCCCTGTCACAGACTGAGGTTCAATCCCTGTCACAGACTGAGATTCAATCCCTGTCACTGACTGAGGGTCAATCCCTGTCACTGATGGAGGATCAATCCCTGTCACTGACTGAGGATCAATCCCTGTCACTGACGGAGGATCAATCCCTGTCCCTGACTGAGATTCAATCCCTGTCACTGACTGAGGTTCAATCCCTGTCACTGACTGAGGGTCAATCCCTGTCACTGATGGAGGATCAATCACTGTCACTGACTGAGGTTCAATCTCTGTCACTGACGGAGGTTCAATCCCTGTCACTGAATGAGGGTCAATCCGTGTCACTGACTGAGGTTCAATCCCTGTCACAGACTGAGATTCAATCACTGTCACTGACTGATGTTCAATCCCTGCAAGTGGAGATTTAATCCCTGTCACTGACTGAGGGTCAATCCCTGACACTGACGGAGGATCAATTCCTGTCACTGACTGAGGGTCAATCACTGTCACTGACTGAGGTTCAATCCCTGTCACTGACGGAGGATCAATCCCTGTCCCTGACTGAGATTTAATCCCTGTCACTGACTGAGGTTCAATCCCTGTCATTTACTGAGGCTCAATCCCTGTCACTGACTGAGGCTGAATCCCTGTCACTGACTGTGATTCAATCCCTGTCACTGACTGAGGTTCAATCCCTGTCACAGACTGAGTTTCAAACCCTGTCACTGTCTGAGATTCATTCCCTGTCACTGACTGAGATTCAATCCATGTCACTGACTGAGGTTCAATCACTGTCACTGATTGAGGTTCAATCCCTGTCACTGACTAAGGTTCAATCCCTGTCACTGACTAAGATTCAATCCATGTCACTGCTTGAGGTTCAATCCCTGTCACTGGCTGAGATTCACTTCCTGTCACCTACTGAGGCTCAATCCCTGTCACTAACTGAGGTTCAATCCCTGTCACTGACAGAGGTTCAATCCCAAACACTGGCTGAGATTTAATTCCTGTCACTTACTGAGATTCAATTCCTGTCACTGACTGAGATATAATCCCTGTCACTGACTGAGATTCAATTCCTGTCACTGACTGAGATTCAATCCCTGTCACCGACTGAGATTCAATTCCTGTCACTGACTGAGATTCAACCCCTGTCACTGACTGAGATACAATACGTGTCACGGATTAAGGCTCAATACCTGTCACTGCCTGAGGATCAAACCCTGTCACAGTCTGAGGCTCAATCCCTGTCACGGATTGAGGCTGAATCCCTGTCACTGACTGTGGCTGAATCCCTGCCACTGACTGAGATTCAATCCCTGTCACTGATTGAGGTTCAATCCCTGTCAAAGACTGAGATTCAATCCCTGTCACTGTCTGAGATTGAATCCCTGTCACTGACTGCGATTCAATCATAGTCACTGACTGAGTTTCAATCCCTGTCACTGATTGAGATTCAATCACTGTACTGATTGAGGTTCAATCCCTGTCACTGACTGAGGCTCAATCCCTGTCACTGATTGAGATTCAATCGCTGTCACGGACTGAGGGATAATCCCTGAAACTATAAGTGGCTCAATCCCTGTCACCAACTGAGATTCAATCCCTGTCACTGACTGAGATTCAATCCCTGTCACTGTCTGAAGGTTATTCCCAGACACTGACTGAGATTCAATTGCTGTCACTAACTGAAAATCAATCCCTGTCACTGACTGAGGTTCAATCCCTGTCACAGACTGAGATTCAATCCCTGTCATTGACTGAGGTTGAATCCCTGACTCTGACTGAGATTCAATCCCTGTCACTGTCTGAGGGTCAATGCCAGTCACTGACTGAGATTGAATCCCTGTCACTAACTGAGATTGAATCCCTGTCACTAACTGAGATTCAATTCCTGTCACTAACTGAAAATCAATCCCTGTCACTGACTGAGGTTGAATCCCTGTCACTGACTGAGGTTCAATCCCTGTCACTTACTGAGGCTCAATCACTGTCACTGACAGAGGTTCAATCCCTGTCACTTACTGAGGCTCAATCACTGTCACTGACTGAGGCTCAATCCCTGTCACTGACTGAGATTCAATCCTTGTCACTGTCTGAGGTTCAATCCCTGTCACAGACTGAGATTCAATCCCTGTCACTGTCTGAGATTCAATCCCTGTCACTAACTGAGATTCAATCCCTCTCACTGACTGGGGTTCAATCCCTGTCACAGACTCAGATTCAATCCCTGTCACTGACTGAGGGTCAATACCGGTCATTGACTAATGTTCAATCCCAGTCACTGACTGAGGTTCAATCCCTGTCACAGACTGAGATTCAATCCCTGTCACTGTCTGAGATTCAATCCCTGTCACTGACTAAGGTTCAATCCCTGACACTGTCTGAGATTCAATCCCTGTCACTGGCTGAGATTCAATCCCTGTCACTGTCTGCGGGTCAATCCCAATCACTGACTGAGATTAAATCCCTGTCACTAACTGAGATTCAATCCTGTCACTGACTGAGGTTCAATCCCTGTCACAGACTGAGATTCAATCCCTGTCACTGTCTGAGATTCATTCCCTGTCACTGACTGAGATTCAATCCATGTCACTGACTGAGGTTCAATCACTGTCACTGACTGAGGTTCAATCCCTGTCACTGACTGTGAAACAATCCCTGTCACTGACTGAAGTTCAATCCCTGTCACTGACTGAGATTCAATGCCTGTCACAGACTGAGATTCAATCCTTGTCACTGACAGAGGTTCATTCCCTGTCACTGACGGAGGATCAATCCCTGTCACTGACTGAGTGTCAATCCCTGTCCCTGACTGAGATTCAATCCCTGTCACTGACTGAGGTTCAATCCCTGTCACTGACTGAGGTTCAATCCCTGTCACTAAATGAGGGTCAATCCGTGTCACTGACGGAGGTTCAATCCCTGTCACAGACTGAGATTAAATCCCTGTCACTAACTCAGATTCAATCCCTGTCACTGACTGAGATCCAATCCCTGTCACTGACTGAGGTTCAATCCCTGTCACTGACTGAGAAATAATTCCTGTCACTGACTGAAGTTCAATCCCTGTCACTGACTGAGATTCAATCCTTGTCACTGACAGAGGTTCATTCCCTGTCACTGACGGAGGATCAATCCCTGTCACTGACTGAGGGTCAATCCCTGTCACTGACGGAGGATCAATTCCTGTCACTGACTGAGGGTCAATCCCTGTCACAGACTGAGGTTCAATCCCTGTCACTGACGGAGGATCAATCCCTGTCCCTGACTGAGATTCAATCCCTGTCACTGACTGAGGTTCAATCCCTGTCATTTACTATGGCTCAATCCCTGTCACTGACTGAGGCTCAATCCCTGTCACTGACTGAGATTCAATACCTGTCACTGACTGAGGCTCAGTCCCTGTCATTAACTGAGATTCAATCCCTGTCACTGACTGTGATTTAATCCCTGTCACTGACTGAGGCTCAATCCCTGTCACAGACTGAGATTCAATCCCTGTCACTGTCTGAGATTCATTCCCTGTCACTGACTGAGATTCAATCCATGTCACTGACTGAGGTTCAATCACTGTCACTGACTGAGATTCAATCCCTGCCACTGACTAAGGTTCAATCCCTGTCACTGACTGAGGTTCAATCACTGTCACTGACTGAGGTTCAATCCCTGTAACTGACTAAGTTTCAATCCCTGTCACTGACTGAGATTCAATCCATGTCACTGACTGATATTCAATCCATGTCACTGATTAAGGTTCAATTCCTGTCACCTACTGAGGCTCAGTCCCTGTCACTAACTGAGGTTCAATCCCTGTCACTGACAGAGGTTCAATCTCTAACACTGACTGAGATTTAATTCCTGTCACTTACTGAGATTCAATTCCTGTCACTGACTGAGATAAAATCCCTGTCACTGACTGAGATTCAATTCCTGTCACTGACTGAGATTCAATCCCTGTCACTGACTGAGATTCAATTCCTGCCACTGACTGAGATTCAATCCCTGTCACTTACTGAGATTCAATCCCTGTCACTGAATGAGATTCAATCCCTGTCACTGACTGAGGTTCAATCCCTGTCACTGACTGAGATTCAATTCCTGTCACTGACTGAGATTCAATCCCTGTCACTTACTGAGATTCAATCCCTGTCACTGAATGAGATTCAATCCCTGTCACTGACTGAGGTTCAATCCCTGTCACTGTCGGCAGGTCAATCCCAATCACTGACTGAGATTAAATCCCTGTCACTAACTGAGATTCAATCCTTGTCACTGACAGAGGTTCATTCCCTGTCACTAACGGAGGATCAATCCCTGTCACTGACTGAGGGTCAATCCCTGTCACTGACTGTGGTTCAATCCCTGTTACTTACTGAGATTCAATCCCTGTCACTGACTGAGGGTCAATCCCTGTCACTGACTGAAGTTCAATCCCTGTCACTAAATGAGGGTCAATCCCTGTCACAGACTGAGGTTCAATCCCTGTCACAGACTGAGATTCAATCCCTGTCACTGACTGAGGGTCAATCCCTGTCACTGATGGAGGATGAATCCCTGTCACTGACTGAGGATCAATCCCTGTCACTGACGGAGGATCAATCCCTGTCCCTGACTGAGATTCAATCCCAGTCACTGACTGAGGTTCAATCCCTGTCACTGACTGAGGGTCAATCCCTGTCACTGTCTGAGATTCATTCCCTGTCACTGACTGAGATTCAATCCATGTCACTGACTGAGGTTCAATCACTGTCACTGACTGAGGTTCAATCCCTGTCACTGACTGAGAAACAATCCCTGTCACTGACTGAAGTTCAATCCCTGTCACTGACTGAGATTCAATGCCTGTCACAGACTGAGATTCAATCCTTGTCACTGACAGAGGTTCATTCCCTGTCACTGACGGAGGATCAATCCCTGTCACTGACTGAGTGTCAATCCCTGTCCCTGACTGAGATTCAATCCCTGTCACTGACTGAGGATCAATCCCTGTCACTGACTGAGGTTCAATCCCTGTCACTAAATGAGGGTCAATCCGTGTCACTGACGGAGGTTCAATCCCTGTCACAGACTGAGATTAAATCCCTGTCACTAACTCAGATTCAATCCCTGTCACTGACTGAGATCCAATCCCTGTCACTGACTGAGGTTCAATCCCTGTCACTGACTGAGAAACAATTCCTGTCACTGACTGAAGTTCAATCCCTGTCACTGACTGAGATTCAATGCCTGTCACAGACTGAGATTCAATCCTTGTCACTGACAGAGGTTCATTCCCTGTCACTGACGGAGGATCAATCCCTGTCACTGACTGAGGGTCAATCCCTGTCACTGACGGAGGATCAATTCCTGTCACTGACTGAGGGTCAATCCCTGTCACAGACTGAGGTTCAATCCCTGTCACTGACGGAGGATCAATCCCTGTCCCTGACTGAGATTCAATCCCTGTCACTGACTGAGGTTCAATCCCTGTCATTTACTGTGGCTCAATCCCTGTCACTGACTGAGGCTCAATCCCTGTCACTGACTGAGATTCAATACCTGTCACTGACTGAGGCTCAGTCCCTGTCATTAACTGAGATTCAATCCCTGTCACTGACTGTGATTTAATCCCTGTCACTGACTGAGGTTCAATCCCTGTCACAGACTGAGATTCAATCCCTGTCACTGTCTGAGATTCATTCCCTGTCACTGACTGAGATTCAATCCATGTCACTGACTGAGGTTCAATCACTGTCACTGACTGAGATTCAATCCCTGCCACTGACTAAGATTCAATCCCTGTCACTGACTGAGGTTCAATCACTGTCACTGACTGAGGTTCAATCCCTGTTCCTGACTAAGTTTCAATCCCTGTCACTGACTGAGATTCAATCCATGTCACTGATTAAGGTTCAATCCCTGTCACTGGCTGAGATTCAATTCCTGTCACCTACTGAGGCTCAATCCCTGTCACTAACTGAGGTTCAATCCCTGTCACTGACAGAGGTTCAATCTCTAACACTGACTGAGATTTAATTCCTGTCACTGACTGAGATTCAATCCCTGTCACTGACTGAGATTCAATTCCTGTCACTGACTGAGATTAAATCCCTGTCACTTACTGAGATTCAATCCCTGTCACTGAATGAGATTCAATCCCTGTCACTGACTGAGGTTCAATCCCTGTCACTGTCGGCAGGTCAATCCCAATCACTGACTGAGATTAAATCCCTGTCACTAACTGAGATTCAATCCTTGTCACTGACAGAGGTTCATTCCCTGTCACTGACGGAGGATCAATCCCTGTCACTGACTGAGGGTCAATCCCTGTCACTGACTGTAGTTCAATCCCTGTTACTTACTGAGATTCAATCCCTGTCATTGACTGAGGGTCAATCCCTGTCACTGACTGAAGGTCAATCACTGTCACTGACTGAAGTTCAATCCCTGTCACTAAATGAGGGTCAATCCCTGTCACAGACTGAGGTTCAATCCCTGTCACAGACTGAGATTCAATCCCTGTCACTGACTGAGGGTCAATCCCTGTCACTGATGGAGGATCAATCCCTGTCACTGACTGAGGATCAATCCCTGTCACTGACGGAGGATCAATCCCTGTCCCTGACTGAGATTCAATCCCTGTCACTGACTGAGGTTCAATCCCTGTCACTGACTGAGGGTCAATCACTGTCACTGATGGAGGATCAATCACTGTCAATGACTGAGGTTCAATCTCTGTCACTGACGGAGGTTCAATCCCTGTCACTGAATGAGGGTCAATCCGTGTCACTGACTGAGGTTCAATCCCTGTCACAGTCTGAGATTCAATTACTGTCACTGACTGAGGTTCAATCCCTGCAAGTGGAGATTTAATCCCTGTCACTGACTGAGGGTCAAACCCTGACACTGACGGAGGATCAATTCCTGTCACTGACTGAGGGTCAATCACTGTCACTGACTGAGGTTCAATCCCTGTCACTGACGGAGGATCAATCCCTGTCCCTGACTGAGATTTAATCCCTGTCACGGACTGAGGCTCAATACCTGTCATTTACTGAGGCTCAATCCCTGTCACTGACTGAGGCTGAATCCCTGTCACTGACTGTGATTCAATCCCTGTCACTGACTGAGGTTCAATCCCTGTCACAGACTGAGTTTCAAACCCTGTCACTGTCTGAGATTCAATTCCTGTCACTGACTGAGATTCAACCCCTGTCACTGACTGAGATACAATACGTGTCACGGATTGAGGCTCAATACCTGTCACTGCCTGAGGATCAAACCCTGTCACAGTCTGAGGCTCAATCCCTGTCACGGATTGAGGCTGAATCCCTGTCACTGACTGTGGCTGAATCCCTGCCACTGACTGAGATTCAATCCCTGTCACTGATTGAGGTTCAATCCCTGTCAAAGACTGAGATTCAATCCCTGTCACTGTCTGAGATTGAATCCCTGTCACTGACTGCGATTCAATCATAGTCACTGACTGAGTTTCAATCCCTGTCACTGATTGAGATTCAATCACTGTACTGATTGAGGTTCAATCCCTGTCACTGACTAAGGTTCAATCCCTGTCACTGACTAAGATTCAATCCATGTCACTGCTTGAGGTTCAATCCCTGTCACTGGCTGAGATTCACTTCCTGTCACCTACTGAGGCTCAATCCCTGTCACTAACTGAGGTTCAATCCCTGTCACTGACAGAGGTTCAATCCCAAACACTGGCTGAGATTTAATTCCTGTCACTTACTGAGATTCAATTCCTGTCACTGACTGAGATATAATCCCTGTCACTGACTGAGATTCAATTCCTGTCACTGACTGAGATTCAATCCCTGTCACCGACTGAGATTCAATTCCTGTCACTGACTGAGATTCAACCCCTGTCACTGACTGAGATACAATACGTGTCACGGATTGAGGCTCAATACCTGTCACTGCCTGAGGATCAAACCCTGTCACAGTCTGAGGCTCAATCCCTGTCACGAAATAAGGCTGAACTCCTGTCACTGACTGTGGCTGAATCCCTGCCACTGACTGAGATTCAACCCCTGTCACTGATTGAGGTTCAATCCCTGTCAAAGACTGAGATTCAATCCCTGTCACTGTCTGAGATTGAATCCCTGTCACTGACTGCGATTCAATCATAGTCACTGACTGAGTTTCAATCCCTGTCACTGATTGAGATTCAATCACTGTACTGATTGAGGTTCAATCCCTGTCACTGACTGAGGCTCAATCCCTGTCACTGATTGAGATTCAATCGCTGTCACGGACTGAGGGATAATCCCTGAAACTATAAGTGGCTCAATCCCTGTCACCAACTGAGATTCAATCCCTGTCACTGACTGAGATTCAATCCCTGTCACTGTCTGAAGGTTATTCCCAGACACTGACTGAGATTCAATTGCTGTCACTAACTGAAAATCAATCCCTGTCACTGACTGAGGTTCAATCCCTGTCACAGACTGAGATTCAATCCCTGTCATTGACTGAGGTTCAATCCCTGACTCTGACTGAGATTCAATCCCTGTCACTGTCTGAGGGTCAATGCCAGTCACTGACTGAGATTGAATCCCTGTCACTAACTGAGATTGAATCCCTGTCACTAACTGAGATTCAATTCCTGTCACTAACTGAAAATCAATCCCTGTCACTGACTGAGGTTGAATCCCTGTCACTGACTGAGGTTCAATCCCTGTCACTTACTGAGGCTCAATCACTGTCGCTGACTGAGGTTCAATCCCTGTCACTCACTGAGGCTCAATCACTGTCACTGACTGAGGCTCAATCCCTGTCACTGACTGAGATTCAACCCTTGTCACTGTCTTAGGTTCAATCCCTGTCACAGACTGAGATTCAATCCCTGTCACTGTCTGAGATTCAATCCCTGTCACTAACTGAGATTCAATCCCTCTCACTGACTGGGGTTCAATCCCTGTCACAGACTCAGATTCAATCCCTGTCACTGACTGAGGGTCAATACCGGTCATTGACTAATGTTCAATCCCTGTCACTGTCTGAGATTCAATCCCTGTCACTGACTAAGGTTCAATCCCTGTCACTGTCTGAGATTCAATCCCTGTCACTGGCTGAGATTCAATCCCTGTCACTGTCTGCGGGTCAATCCCAATCACTGACTGAGATTAAATCCCTGTCACTAACTGAGATTCAATCCTGTCACTGACTGAGATTCAATCCCTATCACTGTCTGCGGGTCAATCCCAATCACTGACTGAGATTAAATCCCTGTCACTAACTGAGATTCAATCCTTGTCACTGACTGAGGTTCAATCCCTGTCTCTGACTGAGAAACAATCCCTGTCACTGACTGAGATTCAATCCCTGTCACTGACTGAGATTCAATGCATGTCACAGACTGAGATTCAATCCTTGTCACTGACTGAGGTTCATTCCCTGTCACTGACGGAGGATCAATCCCTGTCACTAACTGAGGGTCAATCCCTGTCACTGACTGAGGTTCAATCCCTGTTACTTACTGAGATTCAATCCCTGTCACTGACTGAGGTTCAATCCCTGTCACTGACTGAGATTCAATCCCTGTCACTAACTGAGATTCAATCCCTGTCACTAACTGAGAATCAATCACTGTCACTGAGTGAAGTTCAATCCCTGTCACAGACTGAGATTCAATCCATGTCACTGACTGAGATTCAATCCCTGTCACTAACTGAGATTCAATCCCTGTCACTGACTGAGGCTCAATCCCTGTCACTGACTGAGGCTCAATCCTTGTCACTGACGGAGGATCAATACCTGTCACTGACTGAGGGTCAATCTCTGTCACTGACTGAGGTTCAATTCCTGTCACTGACTGAGGCTCAATCCCTGTCACTGACTGAGATTCAATCCCTGTCACTGTCTGAGGGTCAATGCCAGTCACTGACTGAGATTGAATCCCTGTCACAGACTGAGATTCAATCCCTGTCACTTACTGAGGCTCAATCCCTGTCACTGACTGAGGTTCAATCCCTGTCACTGACTGAGATTCAATTCCTGTCACTGACGGAGGATCAATCCCTGTCACTGACTGACGGTCAATCCCTGTCACTGACTGAGTTTCATTCCCTGTCACCTACTGAGGCTCAATCCCTGACACTGACTGAGGCTCAATCCCTCTCACTGTCTGAGTGTTAATGTCAGTCACTGAATGTGTTTGAATCCCTGTCACAGACTGTGTTTCAATCCCAGTCACCAACTGAGATTCAATCCCAGTCACTGACTGAGATTCAATCCCTGTCACTGTCCGAGGGTCGATCCCTGTCACTGACGAAGGATCAATACCTGTCACTGAGTGAGGGTCAATCCCTGTCACTGACTGAGGTTCAATTCCTGTCACTGACTGAGGCTCAATCCCTGTCACAGACTGAGTTTCAATTCCTGTCACTGACTGAGGTTCAATCCCTGTCACAGACTGAGATTCAATCCCTGTCACTGTCTGAGATTCAATCCCTGTCACTGACTGAGATTCAATCCCAGTCTCTGACTGAGACTCAATCCCAGTCACTGACGGAGGATCAATCCCTGTCACTGACTGAGGGTCAATCCCTGTCACTGACTGAGGTTCATTCCCTGTCACAGACTGAGATTCAATCCATGTCACTGTCTGAGATTCAATCCCTGTCACTGACTGAGATTCAATCCCTGTCTCTGACTGAGGCTCAATCCCAGTCACTGACGGAGGATCAATTCCTGTCACTGACTGAGGATCAATCCCTGTCACAGACTGAGATTCAATCCCTGTCACTGTCTGAGATTCAATCCCTGTCACTGACTGTGGGTCAATCCCTGTCACTGTCTGAGCGTCAATCCCTGTCACTGTCTGAGGTTCAATCCCTGTCAGTGACTGAGATTCAATCCCTGACACTGACTGAGGGTCAATCCCAGTCACTGACTGAGGGTCAATCCCTGTCACTGACTGAGAATCAATCCCTGTCACTGACTGAGGCTCAATCCCTGTCACTGTCTGAGATTCAATCCCTGTCACTGACTGAGATTCAATCCCTGTCTCTGACTGAGGCTCAATCCCAGTCACTGACGGAGGATCAATTCCTGTCACTGACTGAGGGTCAATCTCTGTCACTGACTGAGGTTCAATTCCTGTCACTGACTGAGGCTCAATCCCTGTCACTGACTGAGGTTCAATCCCTGTCACTGACTGAGATTCAATCCCTGTCACTGTCTGAGGGTCAATGCCAGTCACTGACTGAGATTGAATCCCTGTCACTAACTGAGATTCAATCCCTGTCACTTACTGAGGCTCAATCCCTCACACTGACTGTGGCTCAATCCCTGTCACTGACTGAGTGACATTGTCAGTCTCTGAATGAGATTGAATCCCTGTCAGAGACTGAGATTCAATCCCTGTCACCAACTGAGATTCAATCCCAGTCACTGACTGAGATTCAATCCCTGTCACTGTCTGAGGGTCGATCCCTGCCACTGACGAAGTATAATTACCTGTCACTGACTGAGGGTCAATCCCTGTCACAGACTGAGGTTCAATCCCTGTCACTGACAGAGAAACAATCCCTGTCACTGACTGAAGTTCAATCCCTGTCACTGACTGAGATTCAATGCCTGTCACAGACTGAGATTCAATCCTTGTCACTGACAGAGGTTCATTCCCTGTCACTGACGGAGGATCAATCCCTGTCACTGACTGAGGGTCAATCCCTGTCACTGACGGAGGATCAATTCCTGTCACTGACTGAGGGTCAATCCCTGTCACAGACTGAGGTTCAATCCCTGTCACTGACGGAGGATCAATCCCTGTCCCTGACTGAGATTCAATCCCTGTCACTGACTGAGGTTCAATCCCTGTCATTTACTGTGGCTCAATCCCTGTCACTGACTGAGGCTCAATCCCTGTCACTGACTGAGATTCAATACCTGTCACTGACTGAGGCTCAATCCCTGTCACTAACTGAAATTCCATCCCTGTCACTAACTGAGATTCAATCCCAGTCACTGACTGAGGCTCAATCCCTGTCACTGACTGTGATTCAATCCCTGTCACTGACTGAGGTTCAATCCCTGTCACAGACTGAGATTCAATCCCTGTCACTGTCTGAGATTCATTCCCTGTCACTGACTGAGATTCAATCCATGTCACTGACTGAGGTTCAATCACTGTCACTGACTGAGATTCAATCCCTGCCACTGACTAAGGTTCAATCCCTGTCACTGACTGAGGTTCAATCACGGTCACTGACTGAGGTTCAATCCCTGTCACTGACTAAGGTTCAATCCCTGTCACTGACTGAGATTCAATCCATGTCACTGATTAAGGTTCAATCCCTGTCACTGGCTGAGATTCAATTCCTGTCACCTACTGAGGCTCAATCCCTGTCACTAACTGAGTTTCAATCCCTGTCACTGACAGAGGTTCAATCTCTAACAATGACTGAGATTTAATTCCTGTCACTTACTGAGATTCAATTTCTGTCACTGACTGAGATAAAATCCCTGCCACTGACTGAGATTCAATTCCTGTCACTGACTGAGATTCAATCCCTGTCACTGACTGAGATTCAATTCCTGTCACTGACTGAGATTCAATCCCTGTCACGTACTGAGATTCAATCCCTGTCACTGAATGAGATTCAATCCCTGTCACTCTCTGAGATTCAATCCCTGTCACTGACTGAGGTTCAATCCCTGTCACTGTCGGCAGGTCAATCCCAATCACTGACTGAGATTAAATCCCTGTCACTAACTGAGATTCAATCCCTGTCACTGACTGAGGTTCAATCCCTGTCACTGACTGAGAAACAATCCCTGTCACTGACTGAAGTTCAATCCCTGTCACTGACTGAGATTCAATGCCTGTCACAGACTGAGATTCAATCCTTGTCACTGACAGAGGTTCATTCCCTGTCACTGACGGAGGATCAATCCCTGTCACTGACTGAGGGTCAATCCCTGTCACTGAATTAGGTTCAATCCCTGTTACTTACTGAGATTCAATCCCTGTCACGGACAGAGGGTCAATCCCTGTCACTGACTGAAGGTCAATCACTGTCACTGTCTGAAGTTCAATCCCTGTCACTAATTAAGGTCAATCCCTGTCACAGACTGAGGTTCAATCCCTGTCACAGACTGAGCTTCAATCCCTGTCACTGACTGAGGGTCAATCCCTGTCACTGATGGAGGATCAATCCCTGTCACTGACTGAGGATCAATCCCTGTCACTGACGGAGGATCAATCCCTGTCCCTGACTGAGATTTAATCCCTGTCACTGATTGAGGTTCAATCCCTGTCACTGACTGAGGTTCAATCCCTGTCACTAAATGAGGGTCAATCCGTGTCACTGACAGAGGTTCGATCCCTGTCACAGACTGAGATTAAATCACTGTCACAAACTCAGATTCAATCCCTGTCACTGACTGAGGTTCAATCCCTGACACTGACTGAGGTTCAATCCCTGTCACTGACTGAGAAACAATCCCTGTCACTGACTGAAGTTCAATCCCTGTCACTGACTGAGATTCAATGCCTGTAACAGACTGAGATTCAATCCTTGTCACTGACAGAGGTTCATTCCCTGTCACTGACGGAGGATCAATCCCTGTCACTGACTGAGTGTCAATCCCTGTCCCTGACTGAGATTCAATCCCTGTCACTGACTGAGGTTCAATCCCTGTCACTGACTGAGGTTCAATCCCTGTCACTAAATGAGGGTCAATCCGTGTCACTAACTCAGATTCAATCCCTGTCACTGACTGAGGTCCAATCCCTGTCACTGACTGAGGTTCAATCCCTGTCACTGACTGAGAAACAATTCCTGTCACTGACTGAAGTTCAATCCCTGTCACTGACTGAGATTCAATTCCTGTCACAGACTGAGATTCAATCCTTGTCACTGACAGAGGTTCATTCCCTGTCACTGACGGAGGATCAATCCCTGTCACTGACTGAGGGTCAATCCCTGTCACTGACGGAGGATCAATTCCTGTCACTGACTGAGGGTCAATCCCTGTCACAGACTGAGGTTCAATCCCTGTCACTGACGGAGGATCAATCCCTGTCCCTGACTGAGATTCAATCCCTGTCACTGACTGAGGTTCAATCCCTGTCATTTACTGTGGCTCAATCCCTGTCACTGACTGAGGCTCAATCCCTGTCACTGACTGAGATTCAATACCTGTCACTGACTGAGGCTCAATCCCTGTCATTAACTGAGATTCAATCCCTGTCACTAATTGAGATTCAATCCCAGTCACTGACTGAGGCTCAATCCCTGTCACTGACTGTGATTTAATCCCTGTCACTGACTGAGGTTCAATCCCTGTCACAGACTGAGATTCAATCCCTGTCACTGTCTGAGATTCATTCCCTGTCACTGACTGAGATTCAATCCATGTCACTGACTGAGGTTCAATCACTGTCACTGACTGAGATTCAATCCCTGCCAGTGACTAAGGTTCAATCCCTGTCACTGACTGAGGTTCAATCACTGTCACTGACTGAGGTTCAATCCCTGTAACTGACTAAGTTTCAATCCCTGTCACTGACTGAGATTCAATCCATGTCACTGATTAAGGTTCAATCCCTGTCACTGGCTGAGATTCAATTCCTGTCACCTACTGAGGCTCAATCCCTGTCACTAACTGAGGTTCAATCCCTGTCACTGACAGAGGTTCAATCTCTAACACTGACTGAGATAAAATCCCTGTCACTGACTGAGATTCAATTCCTGTCACTGACTGAGATTCAATCCCTGTCACTGACTGAGATTCAATTCCTGTCACTGACTGAGATTCAATCCCTGTCACTTACTGAGATTCAATCCCTGTCACTGAATGAGATTCAATCCCTGTCACTGACTGAGGTTCAATCCCTGTCACTGTCGGCAGGTCAATCCCAATCACTGACTGAGATTAAATCCCTGTCACTAACTGAGATTCAATCCTTGTCACTGACAGAGGTTCATTCCCTGTCACTGACGGAGGATCAATCCCTGTCACTGACTGAGGGTCAATCCCTGTCACTGACTGTGGTTCAATCCCTGTTACTTACTGAGATTCAATCCCTGTCACTGACTGAGGGTCAATCCCTGTCACTGACTGAAGGTCAATCACTGTCACTGACTGAAGTTCAATCCCTGTCACTAAATGAGGGTCAATCCCTGTCACAGACTGAGGTTCAATCCCTGTCACAGACTGAGATTCAATCCCTGTCACTGACTGAGGGTCAATCCCTGTCACTGATGGAGGATCAATCCCTGTCACTGACTGAGGATCAATCCCTGTCACTGACGGAGGATCAATCCCTGTCCCTGACTGAGATTCAATCCCTGTCACTGACTGAGGTTCAATCCCTGTCACTGACTGAGGGTCAATCCCTGTCACTGATGGAGGATCAATCACTGTCACTGACTGAGGTTCAATCTCTGTCACTGACGGAGGTTCAATCCCTGTCACTGAATGAGGGTCAATCCGTGTCACTGACTGAGGTTCAATCCCTGTCACAGTCTGAGATTCAATTACTGTCACTGACTGAGGTTCAATCCCTGCAAGTGGAGATTTAATCCCTGTCACTGACTGAGGGTCAATCCCTGACACTGACGGAGGATCAATTCCTGTCACTGACTGAGGGTCAATCACTGTCACTGACTGAGGTTCAATCCCTGTCACTGACTGTGATTCAATCCCTGTCACTGACTGAGGTTCAATCCCTGTCACAGACTGAGATTCAATCCCTGTCACTGTCTGAGATTCATTCCCTGTCACTGACTGAGATTCAATCCATGTCACTGACTGAGGTTCAATCACTGTCACTGACTGAGATTCAATCCCTGCCACTGACTAAGGTTCAATCCCTGTCACTGACTGAGGTTCAATCACTGTCACTGACTGAGGTTCAATCCCTGTCACTGACTAAGGTTCAATCCCTGTCACTGACTGAGATTCAATACATGTCACTGATTAAGGTTCAATCCCTGTCACTGGCTGAGATTCAATTCCTGTCACCTACTGAGGCTCAATCCCTGTCACTAACTGAGGTTCAATCCCTGTCACTGACAGAGGTTCAATCTCTAACAATGACTGAGATTTAATTCCTGTCACTGACTGAGATTCAATTCCTGTCACTGACTGAGATAAAATCCCTGCCACTGACTGAGATTCAATTCCTGTCACTGACTGAGATTCAATCCCTGTCACTGACTGAGATTCAATTCCTGTCACTGACTGAGATTCAATCCCTGTCACTTACTGAGATTCAATCCCTGTCACTGAATGAGATTCAATCCCTGTCATTCTCTGAGATTCAATCCCTGTCACTGACTGAGGTTCAATCCCTGTCACTGTCGGCAGGTCAATCCCAATCACTGACTGAGATTAAATCCCTGTCACTAACTGAGATTCAATCCCTGTCACTGACTGAGGTTCAATCCCTGTCACTGACTGAGAAACAATCCCTGTCACTGACTGAAGTTCAATCCCTGTCACTGACTGGGATTCAATGCCTGTCACAGACTGAGATTCAATCCTTGTCACTGACAGAGGTTCATTCCCTGTCACTGACGGAGATTCAATCCCTGTCACTGACTGAGGGTCAATCCCTGTCACTGAATTAGGTTCAATCCCTGTTACTTACTGAGATTCAATCCCTGTCACGGACAGAGGGTCAATCCCTGTCACTGACTGAAGGTCAATCACTGTCACTGTCTGAAGTTCAATCCCTGTCACTAAATGAGGGTCAATCCCTGTCACAGACTGAGGTTCAATCCCTGTCACAGACTGAGGTTCAATCCCTGTCACAGACTGAGATTCAATCCTTGTCACTGTCCGAGATTCAATCCCTGTCACTGACGGAGATTCAATCCATGTCCCTGACTGAGGTTCAATCACTGTCACTGATTGAGGTTCAATCCCTGTCACTGACTAAGGTTCAATCCCTGTCACCGATTGAGGTTCAATCACTGTCACTGGCTGAGGGTCAATCCCAGTCACTGACAGAGATTCAATCCCTGTCACGAACTGAGATTCAATCCCTGTCACTGACTGAGGCTCAAACCGTGTCACTAACTGAGGCTCAATCCCTGTCACTGACTGAGAAACAATCCCTGTCACTGACGGAGGATCAATCCCTGTCACTGACTGAGTGTCAATCCCTGTCACTGACTGAGGTTCAATCCCTGTCACTAAATGAGGGTCAATCCGTGTCACTGACTGAGGTTCAATCCCTGTCACAGACTGAGATTAAATCCCTGTCACTAACTCAGATTCAATCCCTGTCACTGACTGAGGTCCAATCCCTGTCACTGACTGAGGTTCAATCCCTGTCACTGACTGAGAAACAATTCCTGTCACTGACTGAAGTTCAATCCCTGTCACTGACTGAGATTCAATGCCTGTCACAGACTGAGATTTAATCCTTGTCACTGACAGAGGTTCATTCCCTGTCACTGACGGAGGATCAATCCCTGTCACTGACTGAGGGTCAATCCCTGTCACTGACGGAGGAACAATTCCTGTCACTGACTGAGGGTCAATCCCTGTCACCGTCTGAGTTTCAATCCCTGTCACTGACTGAGGTTCAATCCTAGTCACTAACTGAGATTCAATCCTTGTCACTGACTGAGGTTCAATCCCTGTTAGTGGCTGAGATTCAATCCCTGTCCCTGACTGAGGGTCAATCCCTGTCACTGACTGAGGTTCAATCCCTGTCACTGACGGAGGATCAATCCCTGTCACTAACTGAGATTCAATCCCTGTCACTAACTGAGATTCAACCCCTGTCACTGACTGCAACTCAATACCAGTCACTGACTGAGTTTTAATCTCTGTCACGGACAGAGGGTCAATCCCTGTCACTGACTGAAGGTCAATCACTGTCACTGTCCGAAGTTCAATCCCTGTCACTAAATGAGGGTCAATCCCTGTCACAGACTGAGGTTCAATCCCTGTCACAGACTGAGGTTCAATCCCTGTCACAGACTGAGATTCAATCCTTGTCACTGTCCGAGATTCAATCCCTGTCACTGACGGAGATTCAATCCATGTCCCTGACTGAGGTTCAATCACTGTCACTGATTGAGGTTCAATCCCTGTCACTGACTAAGGTTCAATCCCTGTCACCGATTGAGGTTCAATCACTGTCACTGGCTGAGGGTCAATCCCAGTCACTGACAGAGATTCAATCCCTGTCACGAACTGAGATTCAATCCCTGTCACTGACTGAGGCTCAAACCGTGTCACTAACTGAGGCTCATTCCCTGTCACTGACTGAGAAACAATCCCTGTCACTGACGGAGGATCAATCCCTGTCACTGACTGAGTGTCAATCCCTGTCCCTGACTGAGATTCAATCCCTGTCACTGACTGAGGTTCAATCCCTGTCACTGACTGAGGTTCAATCCCTGTCACTAAATGAGGGTCAATCCGTGTCTCTGACTGAGGTTCAATCCCTGTCACAGACTGAGATTAAATCCCTGTCACTAACTCAGATTCAATCCCTGTCACTGACTGAGGTCCAATCCCTGTCACTGACTGAGGTTCAATCCCTGTCACTGACTGAGAAACAATTCCTGTCACTGACTGAAGTTCAATCCCTGTCACTGACTGAGATTCAATGCCTGTCACAGACTGAGATTCAATCCTTGTCACTGACAGAGGTTCATTCCCTGTCACTGACGGAGGATCAATCCCTGTCACTGACTGAGGGTCAATCCCTGTCACTGACGGAGGAACAATTCCTGTCACTGACTGAGGGTCAATCCCTGTCACAGACTGGGGTTCAATCCCTGTCACTGACGGAGGATCAATCCCTGTCCCTGACTGAGATTCAATCCCTGTCACTGACTGAGGTTCAATCCCTGTCATTTACTGTGGCTCAATCCCTGTCACTGACTGAGGCTCAATCCCTGTCACTGACTGAGATTCAATACCTGTCACTGACTGAGGCTCAATCCCTGTCATTAACTGAGATTCAATCCCTGTCACTAATTGAGATTCAATCCCAGTCACTGACTGAGGCTCAATCCCTGTCACTGACTGTGATTTAATCCCTGTCACTGACTGAGGTTCAATCCCTGTCACAGACTGAGATTCAATCCCTGTCACTGTCTGAGATTCATTCCCTGTCACTGACTGAGATTCAATCCATGTCACTGACTGAGGTTCAATCACTGTCACTGACTGAGGTTCAATCCCTGCCACTGACTAAGGTTCAATCCCTGTCACTGACTGAGGTTCAATCACTGTCACTGACTGAGGTTCAATCCCTGTAACTGACTAAGTTTCAATCCCTGTCACTGACTGAGATACAATCCATGTCACTGATTAAGGTTCAATCCCTGTCACTGGCTGAGATTCAATTCCTGTCACCTACTGAGGCTCAATCCCTGTCACTAACTGAGGTTCAATCCCTGTCACTGACAGAGGTTCAATCTCTAACACTGACTGAGATTTAATTCCTGTCACTTACTGAGATTCAATTCCTGTCACTGACTGAGATAAAATCCCTGTCACTGACTGAGATTCAATTCCTGTCACTGACTGAGATTCAATCCCTGTCACTGACTGAGATTCAATTCCTGCCACTGACTGAGATTCAATCCCTGTCACTTACTGAGATTCAATCCCTGTCACTGAATGAGATTCAATCCCTGTCACTGACTGAGGTTCAATCCCTGTCACTGTCGGCAGGTCAATCCCAATCACTGACTGAGATTAAATCCCTGTCACTAACTGAGATTCAATCCTTGTCACTGACAGAGGTTCATTCCCTGTCACTGACGGAGGATCAATCCCTGACACTGACTGAGGGTCAATCCCTGTCACTGACTGTGGTTCAATTCCTGTTACTTACTGAGATTCAATCCCTGTCACTGACTGAGGGTCAATCCCTGTCACTGACTGAGGGTCAATCCCTGTCACAGACTGAGGTTCAATCCCTGTCACAGACAGAGATTCAATCCCTGTCACTGACTGAGGGTCAATCCCTGTCACTGATGGAGGATCAATCCCTGTCACTGACTGAGGATCAATCCCTGTCACTGACGGAGGATCAATCCCTGTCCCTGACTGAGATTCAATCCCTGTCACTGACTGAGGTTCAATCCCTGTCACTGACTGAGGGTCAATCCCTGTCACTGATGGAGGATCAATCACTGTCACTGACTGAGGTTCAATCTCTCTCACTGACGGAGGTTCAATCCCTGTCACTGACTGAGGTTCAATCCCTGTCACAGACTGAGATTCAATCACTGTCACTGACTGAGGTTCAATCCCTGCAAGTGGAGATTTAATCCCTGTCACTGACTGAGGGTCAATCCCTGACACTGACGGAGGATCAATTCCTGTCACTGACTGAGGGTCAATCACTGTCACTGACTGAGGTTCAATCCCTGTCACTGACTGTGATTTAATCCCTGTCACTGACTGAAGTTCAATCCCTGTCACAGACTGAGATTCAATCCCTGTCACTGTCTGAGATTCATTCCCTGTCACTGACTGAGATTCAATCCATGTCACTGACTGAGGTTCAATCACTGTCACTGACTGAGATTCAATCCCTGCCACTGACTAAGGTTCAATCCCTGTCACTGACTGAGGTTCAATCACTGTCACTGACTGAGGTTCAATCCCTGTCACTGACTAAGGTTCAATCCCTGTCACTGACTGAGATTCAATCCATGTCACTGACAAAGTTTCAATCCCTGTCACTGGCTGAGATTCAATTCCTGTCACCTACTGAGGCTCAATCCCTGTCACTAACTGAGATTCAATCCCTGCCACTGACAAAGGTTCAATCCCTGTCACTGACTGAGGTTCAATCACTGTCACTGACTGAGGTTCAATCCCTGTCACTGACTAAGGTTCAATCCCTGTCACTGACTGAGATTCAATACATGTCACTGATTAAGGTTCAATCCCTGTCACTGGCTGAGATTCAATTCCTGTCACCTACTGAGGCTCAATCCCTGTCACTAACTGAGGTTCAATCCCTGTCACTGACAGAGGTTCAATCTCTAACAATGACTGAGATTTAATTCCTGTCACTGACTGAGATTCAATTCCTGTCACTGACTGAGATAAAATCCCTGCCACTGACTGAGATTCAATTAATGTCACTGACTGTGATTCAATCCCTGTCACAGACTGAGATTCAATTCCTGTCACTGACTGAGATTCAATCCCTGTCACTTACTGAGATTCAATCCCTGTCACTGAATGAGATTCAATCCCTGTCACTCTCTGAGATTCAATCCCTGTCACTGACTGAGGTTCAATCCCTGTCACTGTCGGCAGGTCAATCCCAATCACTGACTGAGATTAAATCCCTGTCACTAACTGAGATTCAATCCCTGTCACTGACTGAGGTTCAATCCCTGTCACTGACTGAGAAACAATCCCTGTCACTGACTGAAGTTCAATCCCTGTCACTGACTGGGATTCAATGCCTGTCACAGACTGAGATTCAATCCTTGTCACTGACAGAGGTTCATTCCCTGTCACTGACGGAGATTCAATCCCTGTCACTGACTGAGGGTCAATCCCTGTCACTGAATTAGGTTCAATCCCTGTTACTTACTGAGATTCAATCCCTGTCACGGACAGAGGGTCAATCCCTGTCACTGACTGAAGGTCAATCACTGTCACTGTCTGAAGTTCAATCCCTGTCACTAAATGAGGGTCAATCCCTGTCACAGACTGAGGTTCAATCCCTGTCACAGACTGAGGTTCAATCCCTGTCACAGAATGAGATTCAATCCTTGTCACTGTCCGAGATTCAATCCCTGTCACTGACGGAGATTCAATCCATGTCCCTGACTGAGGTTCAATCACTGTCACTGACTAAGGTTCAATCCCTGTCACCGATTGAGGTTCAATCACTGTCACTGGCTGAGGGTCAATCCCAGTCACTGACAGAGATTCAATCCCTGTCACGAACTGAGATTCAATCCCTGTCACTGACTGAGGCTCAAACCGTGTCACTAACTGAGGCTCAATCCCTGTCACTGACTGAGAAACAATCCCTGTCACTGACGGAGGATCAATCCCTGTCACTGACTGAGTGTCAATCCCTGTCCCTGACTGAGATTCAATCCCTGTCACTGACTGAGGTTCAATCCCTGTCACTGACTGAGGTTCAATCCCTGTCACTAAATGAGGGTCAATCCGTGTCACTGACTGAGGTTCAATCCCTGTCACAGACTGAGATTAAATCCCTGTCACTAACTCAGATTCAATCCCTGTCACTGACTGAGGTCCAATCCCTGTCACTGACTGAGGTTCAATCCCTGTCACTGACTGAGAAACAATTCCTGTCACTGACTGAAGTTCAATCCCTGTCACTGACTGAGATTCAATGCCTGTCACAGACTGAGATTCAATCCTTGTCACTGACAGAGGTTCATTCCCTGTCACTGACGGAGGATCAATCCCTGTCACTGACTGAGGGTCAATCCCTGTCACTGACGGAGGAACAATTCCTGTCACTGACTGAGGGTCAATCCCTGTCACAGACTGAGGTTCAATCCCTGTCACTGACGGAGGATCAATCCCTGTCCCTGACTGAGATTCAATCCCTGTCACTGACTGAGGTTCAATCCCTGTCATTTACTGTGGCTCAATCCCTGTCACTGACTGAGGCTCAATCCCTGTCACTGACTGAGATTCAATACCTGTCACTGACTGAGGCTCAATCCCTGTCATTAACTGAGATTCAATCGCTGTCACTAATTGAGATTCAATCCCAGTCACTGACTGAGGCTCAATCCCTGTCACTGACTGTGATTTAATCCCTGTCACTGACTGAGGTTCAATCCCTGTCACAGACTGAGATTCAATCCCTGTCACTGTCTGAGATTCATTCCCTGTCACTGACTGAGATTCAATCCATGTCACTGACTGAGGTTCAATCACTGTCACTGACTGAGGTTCAATCACTGTCACTGACTGAGGTTCAATCCCTGTAACTGACTAAGTTTCAATCCCTGTCACTGACTGAGATACAATCCATGTCACTGATTAAGGTTCAATTCCTGTCACTGGCTGAGATTCAATTCCTGTCACCTACTGAGGCTCAATCCCTGTCACTAACTGAGGTTCAATCCCTGTCACTGACAGAGGTTCAATCTCTAACACTGATTGAGATTTAATTCCTGTCACTTACTGAGATTCAATTCCTGTCACTGACTGAGATAAAATCCCTGTCACTGACTGAGATTCAATTCCTGTCACTGACTGAGATTCAATCCCTGTCACTGACTGAGATTCAATTCCTGCCACTGACTGAGATTCAATCCCTGTCACTTACTGAGATTCAATCCCTGTCACTGAATGAGATTCAATCCCTGTCACTGACTGAGGTTCAATCCCTGTCACTGTCGGCAGGTCAATCCCAATCACTGACTGAGATTAAATCCCTGTCACTAACTGAGATTCAATCCTTGTCACTGACAGAGGTTCATTCCCTGTCACTGACGGAGGATCAATCCCTGACACTGACTGAGGGTCAATCCCTGTCACTGACTGTGGTTCAATTCCTGTTACTTACTGAGATTCAATCCCTGTCACTGACTGAGGGTCAATCCCTGTCACTGACTGAAGGTCAATCACTGTCACTGACTGAAGTTCAATCCCTGTCACTGACTGAGGGTCAATCCCTGTCACTGACTGAAGTTCAATCCCTGTCACAGACTGAGATTCAATCCCTGTCACTGACTGAGGGTCAATCCCTGTCACTGATGGAGGATCAATCCCTGTCACTGACTGAGGATCAATCCCTGTCACTGACGGAGGATCAATCCCTGTCCCTGACTGAGATTCAATCCCTGTCACTGAATGAGGTTCAATCCCTGTCACTGACTGAGGGTCAATCCCTGTCACTGATGGAGGATCAATCACTGTCACTGACTGAGGTTCAATCTCTGTCACTGACGGAGGTTCAATCCCTGTCACTGAATGAGGGTCAATCCGTGTCACTGACTGAGGTTCAATCCCTGTCACAGACTGAGATTCAATCCCTGTCACTGACTGAGGTTCAATTCCTGCAAGTGGAGATTTAATCCCTGTCACTGACTGAGGGTCAATCCCTGACACTGACGGAGGATCAATTCCTGTCACTGACTGAGGGTCAATCACTGTCACTGACTGAGGTTCAATCCCTGTCACTGACTGTGATTTAATCCCTGTCACTTACTGAGGTTCAATCCCTGTCACAGACTGAGATTCAATCCCTGTCACTGTCTGAGATTCATTCCCTGTCACTGACTGAGATTCAATCCATGTCACTGACTGAGGTTCAATCACTGTCACTGACTGAGATTCAATCCCTGCCACTGACTAAGGTTCAATCCCTGTCACTGACTGAGGTTCAATCACTGTCACTGACTGAGGTTCAATCCCTGTCACTGACTAAGGTTCAATCCCTGTCACTGACTGAGATTCAATCCATGTCACTGATTAAGGTTCAATCCCTGTCACTGGCTGAGATTCAATTCCTGTCACCTACTGAGGCTCAATCCCTGTCACTAACTGAGGTTCAATCCCTGTCACTGACAGAGGTTCAATCTCTAACAATGACTGAGATTTAATTCCTGTCACTTACTGAGATTCAATTCCTGTCACTGACTGAGATAAAATCCCTGCCACTGACTGAGATTCAATTCCTGTCACTGACTGAGATTCAATCCCTGTCACTGACTGAGATTCAATTCCTGTCACTGACTGAGATTCAATCCCTGTCACTTACTGAGATTCAATCCCTGTCACTGAATGAGATTCAATCCCTGTCACTCTCTGAGATTCAATCCCTGTCACTGACTGAGGTTCAATCCCTGTCACTGTCGGCAGGTCAATCCCAATCACTGACTGAGATTAAATCCCTGTCACTAACTGAGATTCAATCCCTGTCACTGAATGAGATTCAATCCCTGTCACTGACTGAGGTTCAATCCCTGTCACTGTCGGCAGGTCAATCCCAATCACTGACTGAGATTAAATCCCTGTCACTAACTGAGATTCAATCCTTGTCACTGACAGAGGTTCATTCCCTGTCACTGACGGAGGATCAATCCCTGACACTGACTGAGGGTCAATCCCTGTCACTGACTGTGGTTCAATTCCTGTTACTTACTGAGATTCAATCCCTGTCACTGACTGAGGGTCAATCCCTGTCACTGACTGAAGGTCAATCACTGTCACTGACTGAAGTTCAATCCCTGTCACTGACTGAGGGTCAATCCCTGTCACAGACTGAGGTTCAATCCCTGTCACAGACTGAGATTCAATCCCTGTCACTGACTGAGGGTCAATCCCTGTCACTGATGGAGGATCAATCCCTGTCACTGACTGAGGATCAATCCCTGTCACTGACGGAGGATCAATCCCTGTCCCTGACTGAGATTCAATCCCTGTCACTGAATGAGGTTCAATCCCTGTCACTGACTGAGGGTCAATCCCTGTCACTGATGGAGGATCAATCACTGTCACTGACTGAGGTTCAATCTCTGTCACTGACGGAGGTTCAATCCCTGTCACTGAATGAGGGTCAATCCGTGTCACTGACTGAGGTTCAATCCCTGTCACAGACTGAGATTCAATCCCTGTCACTGACTGAGGTTCAATTCCTGCAAGTGGAGATTTAATCCCTGTCACTGACTGAGGGTCAATCCCTGACACTGACGGAGGATCAATTCCTGTCACTGACTGAGGGTCAATCACTGTCACTGACTGAGGTTCAATCCCTGTCACTGACTGTGATTTAATCCCTGTCACTTACTGAGGTTCAATCCCTGTCACAGACTGAGATTCAATCCCTGTCACTGTCTGAGATTCATTCCCTGTCACTGACTGAGATTCAATCCATGTCACTGACTGAGGTTCAATCACTGTCACTGACTGAGATTCAATCCCTGCCACTGACTAAGGTTCAATCCCTGTCACTGACTGAGGTTCAATCACTGTCACTGACTGAGGTTCAATCCCTGTCACTGACTAAGGTTCAATCCCTGTCACTGACTGAGATTCAATCCATGTCACTGATTAAGGTTCAATCCCTGTCACTGGCTGAGATTCAATTCCTGTCACCTACTGAGGCTCAATCCCTGTCACTAACTGAGGTTCAATCCCTGTCACTGACAGAGGTTCAATCTCTAACAATGACTGAGATTTAATTCCTGTCACTTACTGAGATTCAATTCCTGTCACTGACTGAGATAAAATCCCTGCCACTGACTGAGATTCAATTCCTGTCACTGACTGAGATTCAATCCCTGTCACTGACTGAGATTCAATTCCTGTCACTGACTGAGATTCAATCCCTGTCACTTACTGAGATTCAATCCCTGTCACTGAATGAGATTCAATCCCTGTCACTCTCTGAGATTCAATCCCTGTCACTGACTGAGGTTCAATCCCTGTCACTGTCGGCAGGTCAATCCCAATCACTGACTGAGATTAAATCCCTGTCACTAACTGAGATTCAATCCCTGTCACTGACTGAGGTTCAATCCCTGTCACTGACTGAGAAACAATCCCTGTCACTGACTGAAGTTCAATCCCTGTCACTGACTGAGATTCAATGCCTGTCACAGACTGAGAATCAATCCTTGTCACTAACAGAGGTTCATTCCCTGTCACTGACGGAGATTCAATCCCTGTCACTGACTGAGATTCAATCCCTGTCACGGACAGAGGGTCAATCCCTGTCACTGACTGAAGGTCAATCACTGTCACTGTCTGAAGTTCAATCCCTGTCACAGACTGAGCTTCAATCACTGTCACTGTCTGAAGTTCAATCCCTGTCACAGACTGAGCTTCAATCCCTGTCACTGACTGAGGTTCAATCCCTGTCACTGACTGAGGTTCAATCCCTGTCACTGACTGAGAAACAATCCCTGTCACTGACTGAAGTTCAATCGCTGTCACTGACTGAGATTCAATGCCTGTCACAGACTGAGATTCAATCCTTGTCACTGACAGAGGTTCATTCCCTGTCACTGACGGAGGATCAATCCCTGTCACTGACTGAGTGTCAATCCCTGTCCCTGACTGAGATTCAATCCCTGTCACTGACTGAGGTTCAATCCCTGTCACAAAATGAGGGTCAATCCGTGTCACTGACTGAGGTTCAATCCCTGTCACAGACTGAGATTAAATCCCTGTCACTAACTCAGATTCAATCCCTGTCACTGACTGAGGTCCAATCCCTGTCACTGACTGAGGTTCAATCCCTGTCACTGACTGAGAAACAATTCCTGTCACTGACTGAAGTTCAATCTCTGTCACTGACTGAGATTCAATGCCTGTCACAGACTGAGATTCAATCCTTGTCACTGACAGAGGTTCATTCCCTGTCACTGACGGAGGATCAATCCCTGTCACTGACTGAGGGTCAATCCCTGTCACTGACGGAGGATCAATTCCTGTCACTGACTGAGGGTCAATCCCTGTCACAGACTAAGGTTCAATCCCTGTCACTGACGGAGGATCAATCCCTGTCCCTGACTGAGATTCAATCCCTGTCACTGACTGAGGTTCAATCCCTGCCATTTACTGTGGCTCAATCCCTGTCACTGACTGAGGCTCAATCCCTGTCACTGACTGAGATTCAATACCTGTCACTGACTGAGGCTCAATCCCTGTCATTAACTGAGATTCAATCCCTGTCACTAATTGAGATTCAATCCCAGTCACTGACTGAGGCTCAATCCCTGTCACTGACTGTGATTTAATCCCTGTCACTGACTGAGGTTCAAACCCTGTCACAGACTGAGATTCAATCCCTGTCACTGTCTGAGATTCATTCCCTGTCACTGACTGAGATTCAATCCATGTCACTGACTGAGGTTCAATCACTGTCACTGACTGAGATTCAATCCCTGCCTCTGACTAAGGTTCAATCCCTGTCACTGACTGAGGTTCAATCACTGTCACTGACTGAGGTTCAATCCCTGTAACTGACTAAGTTTCAATCCCTGTCACTGACTGAGATTCAATCCATGTCACTGATTAAGGTTCAATCCCTGTCACTGGCTGAGATTCAATTCCTGTCACCTACTGAGGCTCAATCCTTGTCACTTACTGAGATTCAATTCCTGTCACTGACTGAGATAAAATCCCTGTCACTGACTGAGATTCAATTTCTGTCACTGACTGAGATTCAATCCCTGTCACTGACTGAGATTCAATTCCTGTCACTGACTGAGATTCAATCCCTGTCACTTACTGAGATTCAATCCCTGTCACTGAATGAGATTCAATCCCTGTCACTGACTGAGGTTCAATCCCTGTCACTGTCGGCAGGTCAATCCCAATCACTGACTGAGATTAAATCCCTGTCACTAACTGAGATTCAATCCTTGTCACTGACAGAGGTTCATTCCCTGTCACTGACGGAGGATCAATCCCTGTCACTGACTGAGGGTCAATCCCTGTCACTGACTGTGGTTCAATTCCTGTTACTTATTGAGATTCAATCCCTGTCACTGACTGAGGGTCAATCCCTGTCACTGACTGAAGGTCAATCACTGTCACTGACTGAAGTTCAATCCCTGTCACTAAATGAGGGTCAATCCCTGTCACAGACTGAGGTTCAATCCCTGTCACAGACTGAGATTCAATCCATGTCACTGAGGGTCAATCCCTGTCACTGATGGAGGATCAATCCCTGTCACTGACTGAGGATCAATCCCTGTCACTGACGGAGGATCAATCCCTGTCCCTGACTGAGATTCAATCCCTGTCACTGACTGAGGTTCAATCCCTGTCACTGACTGAGGGTCAATCCCTGTCACTGATGGAGGATCAATCACTGTCACTGACTGAGGTTCAATCTCTGTCACTGACGGAGGTTCAATCCCTGTCACTGAATGAGGGTCAATCCGTGTCACTGACTGAGGTTCAATCCCTGTCACAGACTGAGATTCAATTACTGTCACTGACTGAGGTTCAATCCCTGACACTGACGGAGGACCAATTCCTGTCACTGACTGAGGGTCAATCACTGTCACTGACTGAGGTTCAATCCCTGTCACTGACGGAGGATCAATCCCTATCCCTGACTGAGATTTAATCCCTGTCACTGACTGAGGTTCAATCCCTGTCATTTACTGAGGCTGAATCCCTGTCACTGACTGTGATTCAATCCCTGTCACTGACTGAGGGTCAATCCCTGTCACAGACTGAGGTTCAATCCCTGTCACAGACTGAGATTCAATCCCTGTCACTGACTGAGGGTCAATCCCTGTCACTGATGGAGGATCAATCCCTGTCACTGACTGAGGATCAATCCCTGTCACTGACGGAGGATCAATCCCTGTCCCTGACTGAGATTCAATCCCTGTCACTGACTGAGGTTCAATCCCTGTCACTGACTGAGGGTCAATCCCTGTCACTGATGGAGGATCAATCACTGTCACTGACTGAGGTTCAATCTCTGTCACTGACGGAGGTTCAATCCCTGTCACTGAATGAGGGTCAATCCGTGTCACTGACTGAGGTTCAATCCCTGTCACAGACTGAGATTCAATCACTGTCACTGACTGAGGTTCAATCCCTGCAAGTGGAGATTTAATCCCTGTCACTGACTGAGGGTCAATCCCTGACACTGACGGAGGATCAATTCCTGTCACTGACTGAGGGTCAATCACTGTCACTGACTGAGGTTCAATCCCTGTCACTGACTGTGATTTAATCCCTGTCACTGACTGAAGTTCAATCCCTGTCACAGACTGAGATTCAATCCCTGTCACTGTCTGAGATTCATTCCCTGTCACTGACTGAGATTCAATCCATGTCACTGACTGAGGTTCAATCACTGTCACTGACTGAGATTCAATCCCTGCCACTGACTAAGGTTCAATCCCTGTCACTGACTGAGGTTCAATCACTGTCACTGACTGAGGTTCAATCCCTGTCACTGACTAAGGTTCAATCCCTGTCACTGACTGAGATTCAATCCATGTCACTGATTAAGGTTCAATCCCTGTCACTGGCTGAGATTCAATCCCTGCCACTGACTAAGGTTCAATCCCTGTCACTGACTGAGGTTCAATCACTGTCACTGACTGAGGTTCAATCCCTGTCACTGACTAAGGTTCAATCCCTGTCACTGACTGAGATTCAATACATGTCACTGATTAAGGTTCAATCCCTGTCACTGGCTGAGATTCAATTCCTGTCACCTACTGAGGCTCAATCCCTGTCACTAACTGAGGTTCAATCCCTGTCACTGACAGAGGTTCAATCTCTAACAATGACTGAGATTTAATTCCTGTCACTGACTGAGTTTCAATTCCTGTCACTGAATGAGATAAAATCCCTGCCACTGACTGAGATTCAATTAATGTCACTGACTGTGATTCAATCCCTGTCACAGACTGAGATTCAATTCCTGTCACTGACTGAGATTCAATCCCTGTCACTTACTGAGATTCAATCCCTGTCACTGAATGAGATTCAATCCCTGTCACTCTCTGAGATTCAATCCCTGTCACTGACTGAGGTTCAATCCCTGTCACTGTCGGCAGGTCAATCCCAATCACTGACTGAGATTAAATCCCTGTCACTAACTGAGATTCAATCCCTGTCACTGACTGAGGTTCAATCCCTGTCACTGACTGAGAAACAATCCCTGTCACTGACTGAAGTTCAATCCCTGTCACTGACTGGGATTCAATGCCTGTCACAGACTGAGATTCAATCCTTGTCACTGACAGAGGTTCATTCCCTGTCACTGACGGAGATTCAATCCCTGTCACTGACTGAGGGTCAATCCCTGTCACTGAATTAGGTTCAATCCCTGTTACTTACTGAGATTCAATCCCTGTCACGGACAGAGGGTCAATCCCTGTCACTGACTGAAGGTCAATCACTGTCACTGTCTGAAGTTCAATCACTGTCACTAAATGAGGGTCAATCCCTGTCACAGACTGAGGTTCAATCCCTGTCACAGACTGAGGTTCAATCCCTGTCACAGACTGAGATTCAATCCTTGTCACAGTCCGAGATTCAATCCCTGTCACTGACGGAGATTCAATCCATGTCCCTGACTGAGGTTCAATCACTGTCACTGATTGAGGTTCAATCCCTGTCACTGACTAAGGTTCAATCCCTGTCACCGATTGAGGTTCAATACATGTCACTGATTAAGGTTCAATCCCTGTCACTGGCTGAGATTCAATTCCTGTCACCTACTGAGGCTCAATCCCTGTCACTAACTGAGGTTCAATCCCTGTCACTGACAGAGGTTCAATCTCTAACAATGACTGAGATTTAATTCCTGTCACTGACTGAGATTCAATTCCTGTCACTGACTGAGATAAAATCCCTGCCACTGACTGAGATTCAATTAATGTCACTGACTGTGATTCAATCCCTGTCACAGACTGAGATTCAATTCCTGTCACTGACTGAGATTCAATCCCTGTCACTTACTGAGATTCAATCCCTGTCACTGAATGAGATTCAATCCCTGTCACTCTCTGAGATTCAATCCCTGTCACTGACTGAGGTTCAATCCCTGTCACTGTCGGCAGGTCAATCCCAATCACTGACTGAGATTAAATCCCTGTCACTAACTGAGATTCAATCCCTGTCACTGACTGAGGTTCAATCCCTGTCACTGACTGAGAAACAATCCCTGTCACTGACTGAAGTTCAATCCCTGTCACTGACTGGGATTCAATGCCTGTCACAGACTGAGATTCAATCCTTGTCACTGACAGAGGTTCATTCCCTGTCACTGACGGAGATTCAATCCCTGTCACTGACTGAGGGTCAATCCCTGTCACTGAATTAGGTTCAATCCCTGTTACTTACTGAGATTCAATCCCTGTCACGGACAGAGGGTCAATCCCTGTCACTGACTGAAGGTCAATCACTGTCACTGTCTGAAGTTCAATCCCTGTCACTAAATGAGGGTCAATCCCTGTCACAGACTGAGGTTCAATCCCTGTCACAGACTGAGGTTCAATCCCTGTCACAGACTGAGATTCAATCCTTGTCACAGTCCGAGATTCAATCCCTGTCACTGACGGAGATTCAATCCATGTCCCTGACTGAGGTTCAATCACTGTCACTGATTGAGGTTCAATCCCTGTCACTGACTAAGGTTCAATCCCTGTCACCGATTGAGGTTCAATCACTGTCACTGGCTGAGGGTCAATCCCAGTCACTGACAGAGATTCAATCCCTGTCACGAACTGAGATTCAATCCCTGTCACTGACTGAGGCTCAAACCGTGTCACTAACTGAGGCTCAATCCCTGTCACTGACTGAGAAACAATCCCTGTCACTGACGGAGGATCAATCCCTGTCACTGACTGAGTGTCAATCCCTGTCCCTGACTGAGATTCAATCCCTGTCACTGACTGAGGTTCAATCCCTGTCACTGACTGAGGTTCAATCCCTGTCACTAAATGAGGGTCAATCCGTGTCACTGACTGAGGTTCAATCCCTGTCACAGACTGAGATTAAATCCCTGTCACTAACTCAGATTCAATCCCTGTCACTGACTGAGGTCCAATCCCTGTCACTGACTGAGGTTCAATCCCTGTCACTGACTGAGAAACAATTCCTGTCACTGACTGAAGTTCAATCCCTGTCACTGATTGAGATTCAATGCCTGTCACAGACTGAGATTCAATCCTTGTCACTGACAGAGGTTCATTCCCTGTCACTGACGGAGGATCAATCCCTGTCACTGACTGAGGGTCAATCCCTGTCACTGACGGAGGAACAATTCCTGTCACTGACTGAGGGTCAATCCCTGTCACAGACTGAGTTTCAATCCCTGTCACTGACGGAGGATCAATCCCTGTCCCTGACTGAGATTCAATCCCTGTCACTGACTGAGGTTCAATCCCTGTCATTTACTGTGGCTCAATCCCTGTCACTGACTGAGGCTCAATCCCTGTCACTGACTGAGGTTCAATCCCTGTCATTTACTGTGGCTCAATCCCTGTCACTGACTGAGGCTCAATCCCTGTCACTGACTGAGATTCAATACCTGTCACTGACTGAGGCTCAATCCCTGTCATTAACTGAGATTCAATCCCTGTCACTAATTGAGATTCAATCCCAGTCACTGACTGAGGCTCAATCCCTGTCACTGACTGTGATTTAATCCCTGTCACTGACTGAGGTTCAATCCCTGTCACAGACTGAGATTCAATCCCTGTCACTGTCTGAGATTCATTCCCGGTCACTGACTGAGATTCAATCCATGTCACTGACTGAGGTTCAATCACTGTCACTGACTGAGATTCAATCCCTGCCACTGACTAAGGTTCAATCCCTGTCACTGACTGAGGTTCAATCACTGTCACTGACTGAGGTTCAATCCCTGTAACTGACTAAGTTTCAATCCCTGTCACTGACTGAGATACAATCCATGTCACTGATTAAGGTTCAATCCCTGTCACTGGCTGAGATTCAATACCTGTCACCTACTGAGGCTCAATCCCTGTCACTAACTGAGGTTCAATCCCTGTCACTGACAGAGGTTCAATCTCTAACACTGACTGAGATTTAATTCCTGTCACTTACTGAGATTCAATTCCTGTCACTGACTGAGATAAAATCCCTGTCACTGACTGAGATTCAATTCCTGTCACTGACTGAGATTCAATCCCTGTCACTGACTGAGATTCAATTCCTGCCACTGACTGAGATTCAATCCCTGTCACTTACTGAGATTCAATCCCTGTCACTGAATGAGATTCAATCCCTGTCACTGACTGAGGTTCAATCCCTGTCACTGTCGGCAGGTCAATCCCAATCACTGACTGAGATTAAATCCCTGTCACTAACTGAGATTCAATCCTTGTCACTGACAGAGGTTCATTCCCTGTCACTGACGGAGGATCAATCCCTGACACTGACTGAGGGTCAATCCCTGTCACTGACTGTGGTTCAATTCCTGTTACTTACTGAGATTCAATCCCTGTCACTGACTGAGGGTCAATCCCTGTCACTGACTGAAGGTCAATCACTGTCACTGACTGAAGTTCAATCCCTGTCACTGACTGAGGGTCAATCCCTGTCACAGACTGAGGTTCAATCCCTGTCACAGACTGAGATTCAATCCCTGTCACTGACTGAGGGTCAATCCCTGTCACTGATGGAGGATCAATCCCTGTCACTGACTGAGGATCAATCCCTGTCACTGACGGAGGATCAATCCCTGTCCCTGACTGACATTCAATCCCTGTCACTGACTGAGGTTCAATCCCTGTCACTGACTGAGGGTCAATCCCTGTCACTGATGGAGGATCAATCACTGTCACTGACTGAGGTTCAATCTCTGTCACTGACGGAGGTTCAATCCCTGTCACTGAATGAGGGTCAATCCGTGTCACTGACTGAGGTTCAATCCCTGTCACAGACTGAGATTCAATCACTGTCACTGACTGAGGTTCAATCCCTGCAAGTGGAGATTTAATCCCTGTCACTGACTGAGGGTCAATCCCTGACACTGACGGAGGATCAATTCCTGTCACTGACTGAGGGTCAATCACTGTCACTGACTGAGGCTCAATCCCTGTCACTGACTGTGATTTAATCCCTGTCACTGACTGAAGTTCAATCCCTGTCACAGACTGAGATTCAATCCCTGTCACTGTCTGAGATTCATTCCCTGTCACTGACTGAGATTCAATCCATGTCACTGACTGAGGTTCAATCACTGTCACTGACTGAGATTCAATCCCTGCCACTGACTAAGGTTCAATCCCTGTCACTGACTGAGGTTCAATCACTGTCACTGACTGAGGTTCAATCCCTGTAACTGACTAAGTTTCAATCCCTGTCACTGACTGAGATACAATCCATGTCACTGATTAAGGTTCAATCCCTGTCACTGGCTGAGATTCAATTCCTGTCACCTACTGAGGCTCAATCCCTGTCACTAACTGAGGTTCAATCCCTGTCACTGACAGAGGTTCAATCTCTAACACTGACTGAGATTTAATTCCTGTCACTTACTGAGATTCAATTCCTGTCACTGACTGAGATAAAATCCCTGTCACTGACTGAGATTCAATTCCTGTCACTGACTGAGATTCAATCCCTGTCACTGACTGAGATTCAATTCCTGCCACTGACTGAGATTCAATCCCTGTCACTTACTGAGATTCAATCCCTGTCACTGAATGAGATTCAATCCCTGTCACTGACTGAGGTTCAATCCCTGTCACTGTCGGCAGGTCAATCCCAATCACTGACTGAGATTAAATCCCTGTCACTAACTGAGATTCAATCCTTGTCACTGACAGAGGTTCATTCCCTGTCACTGACGGAGGATCAATCCCTGACACTGACTGAGGGTCAATCCCTGTCACTGACTGTGGTTCAATTCCTGTTACTTACTGAGATTCAATCCCTGTCACTGACTGAGGGTCAATCCCTGTCACTGACTGAAGGTCAATCACTGTCACTGACTGAAGTTCAATCCCTGTCACTGACTGAGGGTCAATCCCTGTCACAGACTGAGGTTCAATCCCTGTCACAGACTGAGATTCAATCCCTGTCACTGACTGAGGGTCAATCCCTGTCACTGATGGAGGATCAATCCCTGTCACTGACTGAGGATCAATCCCTGTCACTGACGGAGGATCAATCCCTGTCCCTGACTGAGATTCAATCCCTGTCACTGAATGAGGTTCAATCCCTGTCACTGACTGAGGGTCAATCCCTGTCACTGATGGAGGATCAATCACTGTCACTGACTGAGGTTCAATCTCTGTCACTGACGGAGGTTCAATCCCTGTCACTGAATGAGGGTCAATCCGTGTCACTGACTGAGGTTCAATCCCTGTCACAGACTGAGATTCAATCCCTGTCACTGACTGAGGTTCAATTCCTGCAAGTGGAGATTTAATCCCTGTCACTGACTGAGGGTCAATCCCTGACACTGACGGAGGATCAATTCCTGTCACTGACTGAGGGTCAATCACTGTCACTGACTGAGGTTCAATCCCTGTCACTGACTGTGATTTAATCCCTGTCACTTACTGAGGTTCAATCCCTGTCACAGACTGAGATTCAATCCCTGTCACTGTCTGAGATTCATTCCCTGTCACTGACTGAGATTCAATCCATGTCACTGACTGAGGTTCAATCACTGTCACTGACTGAGATTCAATCCCTGCCACTGACTAAGGTTCAATCCCTGTCACTGACTGAGGTTCAATCACTGTCACTGACTGAGGTTCAATCCCTGTCACTGACTAAGGTTCAATCCCTGTCACTGACTGAGATTCAATCCATGTCACTGATTAAGGTTCAATCCCTGTCACTGGCTGAGATTCAATTCCTGTCACCTACTGAGGTTCAATCCCTGTCACTGACAGAGGTTCAATCTCTAACAATGACTGAGATTTAATTCCTGTCACTTACTGAGATTCAATTCCTGTCACTGACTGAGATAAAATCCCTGCCACTGACTGAGATTCAATTCCTGTCACTGACTGAGATTCAATCCCTGTCACTGACTGAGATTCAATTCCTGTCACTGACTGAGATTCAATCCCTGTCACTTACTGAGATTCAATCCCTGTCACTGAATGAGATTCAATCCCTGTCACTCTCTGAGATTCAATCCCTGTCACTGACTGAGGTTCAATCCCTGTCACTGTCGGCAGGTCAATCCCAATCACTGACTGAGATTAAATCCCTGTCACTAACTGAGATTCAATCCCTGTCACTGACTGAGGTTCAATCCCTGTCACTGACTGAGAAACAATCCCTGTCACTGACTGAAGTTCAATCCCTGTCACTGACTGAGATTCAATGCCTGTCACAGACTGAGATTCAATCCTTGTCACTGACAGAGGTTCATTCCCTGTCACTGACGGAGATTCAATCCCTGTCACTGACTGAGATTCAATCCCTGTCACGGACAGAGGGTCAATCCCTGTCACTGACTGAAGGTCAATCACTGTCACTGTCTGAAGTTCAATCCCTGTCACAGACTGAGCTTCAATCACTGTCACTGTCTGAAGTTCAATCCCTGTCACAGACTGAGCTTCAATCCCTGTCACTGACTGAGGTTCAATCCCTGTCACTGACTGAGGTTCAATCCCTGTCACTGACTGAGAAACAATCCCTGTCACTGACTGAAGTTCAATCCCTGTCACTGACTGAGATTCAATGCCTGTCACAGACTGAGATTCAATCCTTGTCACTGACTGAGGTTCATTCCCTGTCACTGACGGAGGATCAATCCCTGTCACTGACTGAGTGTTAATCCCTGTCCCTGACTGAGATTCAAGCCCTGTCACTGACTGAGGTTCAATCCCTGTCACAAAATGAGGGTCAATCCGTGTCACTGACTGAGGTTCAATCCCTGTCACAGACTGAGATTAAATCCCTGTCACTAACTCAGATTCAATCCCTGTCACTGACTGAGGTCCAATCCCTGTCACTGACTGAGGTTCAATCCCTGTCACTGACTGAGAAACAATTCCTGTCACTGACTGAAGTTCAATCTCTGTCACTGACTGAGATTCAATGCCTGTCACAGACTGAGATTCAATCCTTGTCACTGACAGAGGTTCATTCCCTGTCACTGACGGAGGATCAATCCCTGTCACTGACTGAGGGTCAATCCCTGTCACTGACGGAGGATCAATTCCTGTCACTGACTGAGGGTCAATCCCTGTCACAGACTGAGGTTCAATCCCTGTCACTGACGGAGGATCAATCCCTGTCCCTGACTGAGATTCAATCCCTGTCACTGACTGAGGTTCAATCCCTGCCATTTACTGTTGCTCAATCCCTGTCACTGACTGAGGCTCAATCCCTGTCACTGACTGAGATTCAATACCTGTCACTGACTGAGGCTCAATCCCTGTCATTAACTGAGATTCAATCCCTGTCACTAATTGAGATTCAATCCCAGTCACTGACTGAGGCTCAATCCCTGTCACTGACTGTGATTTAATCCCTGTCACTGACTGAGGTTCAAACCCTGTCACAGACTGAGATTCAATCCCTGTCACTGTCTGAGATTCATTCCCTGTCACTGACTGAGATTCAATCCATGTCACTGACTGAGGTTCAATCACTGTCACTGACTGAGATTCAATCCCTGCCACTGACTAAGGTTCAATCCCTGTCACTGACTGAGGTTCAATCACTGTCACTGACTGAGGTTCAATCCCTGTAAGTGACTAAGTTTCAATCCCTGTCACTGACTGAGATTCAATCCATGTCACTGATTAAGGTTCAATCCCTGTCACTGGCTGAGATTCAATTCCTGTCACCTACTGAGGCTCAATCCTTGTCACTTACTGAGATTCAATTCCTGTCACTGACTGAGATAAAATCCCTGTCACTGACTGAGATTCAATTTCTGTCACTGACTGAGATTCAATCCCTGTCACTGACTGAGATTCAATTCCTGTCACTGACTGAGATTCAATCCCTGTCACTTACTGAGATTCAATCCCTGTCACTGAATGAGATTCAATCCCTGTCACTGACTGAGGTTCAATCCCTGTCACTGTCGGCAGGTCAATCCCAATCACTGACTGAGATTAAATCCCTGTCACTAACTGAGATTCAATCCTTGTCACTGACAGAGGTTCATTCCCTGTCACTGACGGAGGATCAATCCCTGTCACTGACTGAGGGTCAATCCCTGTCACTGACTGTGGTTCAATTCCTGTTACTTATTGAGATTCAATCCCTGTCACTGACTGAGGGTCAATCCCTGTCACTGACTGAAGGTCAATCACTGTCACTGACTGAAGTTCAATCCCTGTCACTAAATGAGGGTCAATCCCTGTCACAGACTGAGGTTCAATCCCTGTCACAGACTGAGATTCAATCCATGTCACTGACTGAGGGTCAATCCCTGTCACTGATGGAGGATCAATCCCTGTCACTGACTGAGGATCAATCCCT